>NC_141151.1:50320963-50622630 GCF_053477565.2 Lygodium microphyllum | reverse complement strand
GAGTGGAAATTTTTGGAGATAGGCTTATCCATACAAAGGGCCTCGAGAATACTTTAAAAGCATCCAAGGACAATACCAAACTAGTTAAAGAAAGAAGGCCAAGACAAGTGCAGTTGAAAACTTTCTACTTATAGTCGAAAACAAAGAGGCACCAAGGTGTTTCCATTGCAATGAACCCCACCACTTTAAAAGACAATACCCAAAGTTAAGCCAATCAATCTGCCAAGGATAATTTTATGGCTAGAATTGAGCATTCTTAACACTAAAAGGAAAGGGGTGTGAATGAATTGGAGGGCAGGGGGAAACCCTAACCATAGCCATCCATAGGCTATTTAAATAGCCTAGAGGTCACTCTCAATGTAGAGGAGAGTGTACCAATTATACTTGTTAACAACTCATTAAGTAAGATCTACTTCTTGTACTTGAGCTCTCTCTCCCTCTTGTGTACACTTTCTCTTGCTCTCACTTTGATATTTCAACATGGTATCAAAGCTATCTTTGATCTAACAAGCTTCCTTCAACTCCATTTCCCCATCAAGTGCACATGAGCATGTCATTTTCTCACTATACCTCTTCACCTCCATAGCTACCTTCCATATCCAGCTCTATTGGAGGACTTGGGGAGTATAGAAGGGAGCATGACTTACCTAGCTTTCTTCTCAAGATTTTTTTCTCAACTTAGGGCACTTCAGGATGCTGCATCAAACACTGACATTGGGCTACTAGGAAGACAACATTGCGTGTTTTCCAAAAATGATGTTGTTTTGGACAGACACTGTGGAGTTTGGTTGGTTGCTGAGAGTTGAGAAATATGTAATCATGGTAGCTATCATAGGGCATTTGTAGGACCTCCCCAAGTGGGCTATCCTACCCTAAAAGGGTTTTTGATAATTCATCCCATGCTGCTCACACAAAGTAAAAGCCTTTGTCTCGCAACCATAGCCAAAAAGCTTCAAGCTTTCTTCTTTCAACATTAATAACCTTGGTTAATACTAATAGTGATTCTAATCACTGACTTAAGTCTTATGGATTCTCTTCAGATCCGAAAGCTCCATCTTAGGTTCAAAAACACTTGGGTGAGGATTGGAGGCAGGGTGGATAAGAGGCAACCCACTCATCTTTTCAGCTCTCACCAATCTCTCCAATAAATCCATACTTGTAATGTTTACAAATGAGCCGAGATCCACCATCGCATTTTCTATCAGGATTCCATCGACATATGCCTACATCCAAGGGTAGTACTTCTCTAGATGATCCCACCATTCACCACCCACTAGATGGATACCAAAAGGTTCTACAACATAACCCATTCATTGGATTTTCTTGAACTCATTACAAATGTTCGTAGTTGTAGTAGATTCACATCTAGTTTGACTTCACATAGCATATTTGCTAGGTCAAGCTCACAAAATTTTGCCACTACTCTCTTCTCTTTCCACACTAGCCGCTCTTTTACTTCTTGATAATCTTAGTACCCTCCTTTTCT
Source organism: Lygodium microphyllum (assembly GCF_053477565.2). Lineage (NCBI taxonomy): Eukaryota > Viridiplantae > Streptophyta > Polypodiopsida > Schizaeales > Lygodiaceae > Lygodium > Lygodium microphyllum. The sequence goes on along the minus strand of NC_141151.1, from coordinate 50,621,144 downwards.
TTCAATTTCTATTTTCTTTTGACCATAGGCTCCTCTAAAACACCCTCATTTTTAAGAGGATCTGCCTAGGCATCCAACATTTTTTTTATCATCCTTGCAAGATTTAGGCTTAACCTTGCTTGTACTAGGGTAATTTTTCTAATTGTCTTTCAGTTTCTTACCCCTAATTACTACCCTAATATTGTTAGGAGATAAAAGCTCACTGATTGGCAAAGTTTCAACAAGACTTACCCCATTGGGTATTTCCTTAAGTATAGTGTTACGCCTTTGCAAAATTTTATTAGGGTTCTCTCCTTTAGTATTCTTGTTATTTGCACGATGGTTCACAAGTGTAGATTGTTGATGACTACCTTGTTGGAGAGAAATAACCCTAATCCAACAAGTAATGGCTAAGTGGCCAAACTTCCCGCATATATCACATTTAATATTAGGAAAATTACGAGGAAAATGCTTTCCACCACACCACTTATAGTTGAATCGTGATGGGTCTATAAATCATCAAATGGAGATCTAGTGGTATTCCTTAGTGATCATATCGGTATAACGTTTCATCATATCTTTTACTTCCTCTACAATATCTCATGTAGCAGACTCATAACTAGTGGCTTCAAGAGCTACCTCTCTACTAGGTTGCACAACTTGCAAAGGGGTGCTACTTGTACTAACCCTTGGTTTACAAAAGGAGCTCTTTGACTAGCTATTGGCTTAATGCCATTTGGAGGAGTTGGCAACAAAGGCACATTCTGCACCATGCTTCCTTTACCACCATTCAAGTTGGTCACAAGGGTACTGATTACACATTGATCTCCACTAAAAAATCCCAAATTATTTCTAGGACTAAGGCTCAAATTTAGATTTTTCATCAATGTGTAGGCCACTTGTAAGTGGGACTCTACTTCCGCTATTTGGGTTATAACACTATCTATATCCACTAGAGAGACACTACTCAATTGCATTTGGACATTGGTGTCCAATCCATGCAAGAAATTTTGCAATTGGATAGGGATAGAGGCTTGCAATTTATAAAAGACCTCTTTCATTTTCTTGCCATATGCTAAAGCATTTTCAGGGGGCTCTTGACGTGTCACATTTAGCACACACATCCAATATTGTCCATCTCTCTCAAGGACAAATTTCCTTCGAAAGGATGCAAAGAATAAATTGGGTTGCTACATTGAGGGGAATACCTCCTAAGGATTGCAACTTGCCATCTAGCCCTTTTCACTCTTTCTTGTTTTTGGATCTTGGCTTGACGATGTTTATCGGAAAATAATGGATCTATCTTGATGCTTTTTGGTATAAACTGGCTTACTAGTCCCTAACTAACCAAGATTCAAGAACCACCACTTATCAGAAACTCTTGGCAAATGTATCACATGTTAGGACAAAAAATGGGCCCGAAACTTGCTGTAGGATTCTAGTCATGGGGCCTCCTAAACTCACTGAAAGAACTTCATGGCCTCGCAACTAGGAGCATATAGACACAATGAACTAATTTATCAAAAGAACACATTTGTAAATACAAGACTCTAGATTTTAGTCTAACGTGATTCCCTTCCCGACTCCAAGCAGAGGGAGTACCCAAACATATAGGTGGCTAGCACCTCATAACACAAACAAAGGGAGAACTCCCTAGCTTATCACTATCGCCCCACTATGGCTCTCCTACACCCCAAGAATTGTCCCCAGGATGTGCTATCTCAACATATAACACATATACACAAAAACTACTCTTCACAATATTCTCTCCAAGAGATAGTATATTCCTTGCCAAACACTCTCCAAGGAAATGATTATACTAAATCTATAGCATAGGGAGTCTCACACTTATCGTGGGTCAATAGTTTGAAACTAAGTGCTATACATCCAAGAGATAGCTCTCTTTATACCATGTCCATGCAATGCAATGTAAAGTGGATGACTTTGAGTACATAAATATTTTACGTAAACAAAATCACCATTGTGAATGTTCTCAAACATTCTTTCCATGATTTTCCTCCACTACTGACTTTGCTATAATGATAAGGAAGTGCAAGACTACTCTTGCCACTATACCTCTTAATACTTGAAATAAGATCGAGACTTATATGCAAATTATGACAAATAAATTAGATTTTGGACCATATTCAGGATGTAAAAACCCCTCCCTCCCTACCATTTAGGATTTTTCTTGCGACATGTAGGTTAAGCGTTGTTTATATGTATGTTTCTTTATGATAAAAGCAATAAATACACATTAGAATATACAAATGGGAGTAAAGTAAGGCAAATTCTCATGACTTACCTCCATTATACTTGCACAATCATATCTCTCATTTTCCATAAATTTTTTGGACACAAAAATATTTTTTTCCTATTTTCTTTGTCCCAAAATCACTTTTTTAGTGTTTTTTCTTATTTTCTTTATGTAGAATGCTGTATTTTTTGCTTTTTTAGATTCAAGAAATTAATTCAAACTCTAGTCCATCATCACATCTAATGTTATCCCATACGAACATGATTTGATCCCTTGACACCAAGAAAACATTAGTTTTTCTCTTAAAACACACATTTTGAGTTTTCAAAAATCTCACACACATGGACATAATTTCTACATTTTATGATTTGTAGTCCTCAAATACATTAGAACCAAGCTTGAAACAAATTTTCATCACATATGAACATGATTTGCACCATAAAATGTAAAAAACAAACCAAAATTTTCATTAAAAAAGAGGCTTATCGCCATTTTTCATATTTTGGGTCCAAGAATTGATTTTACGGACAATGATTATACTTGTTATTGGTCTTCAAATAGTGTTGTCATCATTAGTCAACGTCGGTATGCTCCCACATCAACCCAGGGCAACCGATCTCTATCTCCATCTTCTCAGAAGAGTTTTCATATGAATAGTCCACAAGAGGACAGAGAGGGAGGAGAGAGAATGATTGATTTTGGATCTCCCTAATCGGTCCATCATTTGCGAAGGTAGATGCTGTGATTGGAAGTGAAAAAATGCAAGAGCAGGCTGATGTAATCTATTGATATGGTTGTTCTTTGGCTCTCTAGCCCCCTTCCCCCCTCCCCTCTCAATTTTCATCGTCGTATAGGAGGGAGCCATTTTTTCTTCCATGCTGTGAAAAAAATGCCCCTCTCCCCCCCCATCACATGAAAATTTAGGGGCTTGGGGGGCCCCAAGGGTCACACCCCTTCCCCCTTAAGCCTCTTTACATTTGTCTTTTCTCAAGCACTCTCAACTCTAGTGTTCAGCATCCAAATCAAAGTTCAAAAATTTCCACATGACCATCTCAAAACTTATTTTACTCCATTTTGGCACTTGGAAATTTTATCTCTAGTCTTAAAATCCCCCTCTCACCTAGCTACTCCTTCACTTCCATTTTCTTACTCTTTCCTTGTTACATGTTTCTTAGGCTTTCAAGAAAATGATTAGTAAACCATGATTCAACCATGAAGACCTATAAGTTAGCCAACTATTTTGAAATTTCAAATCATTAGAAATCTAGTTTCTTTCCACAATAGCATCCATGTGGTTCTATAGTAATTTTTTCCCTTGTGGTAGGTTGGAGGAGGATTAATGAGGGTCATTTAAAGTGAAATGAGTTAAAATAGAACAATGTAATAAATCAAAATGGTTTAGTGAGCCCTTATCTATGGTTAAGAAATTGTGAATGAAAATATGGATTACAAGAATGTCCAAGACATATTTCAAATAGTAAACAAATTTTCGAATGTAAAGTTCGAGATCCAATGCCTTGTGCATAAGTTGTAACTTGGGAAAGTAATTTTAATTTGTAAAACTATATGCAAAAAATAAGCTACACATGTTTATCAATTACAAGGTGACAAAAGGGATTGTTTTTCCATCATTTTTGAAATGTGCACATAGTTGTACTTTTCATCAAGCAACTATTTCTATATGTTCATATTCAACATTTAAATATTATTCAGCATGTGATTTTGTGTGTGTGAGTGTGTGGGAAAGAGAGAGAGAGAATCAGTAAAATGGAAGGGGGAGACATCTTACTAATCATTACCGTATTTAGGTATGGCTACTCAAAGTCACACGACCTAGAAACCGTTAGTTATGTGTAGCATTTATTTATAGCTAGATCTTTTGAAAGGGAAATTCCCTCCCCCTACACAAACAAAATATCCATGCCTAGGAGGCCAACAAAAATATTGACATAGGCTTTCTAGAAAATAATAAGTTTCATTCATTGACTTGCTTCACCTACCATGCCTAGTGACTGATGTGTCTAGAAATGAAATTACATATCATAAAGTTTGGTTTAATAAACTTCCTTTGTTAATGAAAAACATTGGTAAAATCATGACTTGGAAATAGAGTATTAAATGGGTTGTAGCCGAGTAGCCCCTACCCCCTCCCCCTTCCCAATTCCCAAAATGACGACATTTTGCCGAGGTACTGTAGGCAAGAGTGCTCCTTTATGCTTTATGCTTTATGTTGATCCTTTAGCAATGCTCTTTCTTTTTTTTCACACTTATGCTTTATCCTAAACCTTTACCAATAGTCTTCCTTTTTTGCATGCTCATAAACCTAGATGTATAAAGCTACTCACATTTGTTATTAGACATGATATGCATGGATGTAACATTTTGTCAATTGTATATGCACAAGGTGATTTTCATGTGGTTTTCCTTGATTTCTTTTTATTGCTCGAATGTATGCTCAATAGAAAGGATGTATCCTAAAAAACAACTTAGCATAATCATCTCTTGCTTGGTGGGGGGTGGGTCACTCATTAATACATAGCTTTATTGTGTGAATTCAATAGAAGGGATCTTTAAAATCTCATCTCTTACACAAATGTTTACATTTGAATGTTTACATTTGGAATGGTATCATTTAATGGGGATATTCACAAGTTGAATAGCAAAGGGGTGTGTTTTATTGATGATAAATTTATAAATAAGGGGTTTTTTAAATTAGTCCTTGAACACATGTGATAGTAAGGTTTCAGATACAGTAAACCCATGCAAGGGGCAGCAATCATATATAATCATGTTCATGAACAACCCTTAGCAAGCCACAATATGTAATGCGCACATGCATTTTCCAAAATTTTCAAGGTAAGTTTCATTAAGGTTAGAAAACATAAGCAAATCTTGCTGTGCACTATATGCCATAGGTAATCTAGGTGCTAGGTTGTCATTGTGTTGAAATGCTTCATAAATGGCTTTAATTCATGTATATGGAACTTGCATTACCCCTACAAATGGAAGTGCCTTTTCAAGAAACCAACCACCAAATAAGAAGATGTAAATTATTGCATCTAACATACATTCATAGGACAACTAAAGCCCACTAGATTTTTCCAAAGAAGAAAAAGTTGTGCTATAGTTTCAATATCTCTACAATTTTAAATTTTTTCTTCATTTGAAACTCACAAGTATTCTTTGATATGTTTAATAATTTTAGGTACAATATGACCATGGCTACTCATTTATAAATGCTAAACTATGGGGGACTCCTAACTTAAATAATAGAGGACAACCTATAAGTTGCTAGTGATATTGCTAACATTCTTCTTGGAATGCATGCTCATGATTAACAAAGTCCTCTCATGTTCTACATTCTTAACTAAGAAATGGAAGTTAGGTAGACACGAAGTGATTGAACTAACAACACTTTTGCAATGAGGAAGCTATTAGTAAACAAGTTGAGAGGATTAGAAAATTGTTGCTACAACTTGGGGAGTAGAAAATTATGGCTACAACTTAGTTCTCTTGTGATTACATTTGATTCTTTTTGGAACTATCCTTGAATGGATGATGGGCATTATACAAGTGGAGCCTTCTCAAAAGCACGAATGAAGTATGGTGGGTCCCCTTCCATAACTCATCATGAGGCATTCTACTAGCCATTGCCTCTTTGTCAGACAAGGTATAACAATTGTGAAACCCTCTTATAGATCATTATGTTGTGTGGACCAGATGCTCAAGGAGGCATTTCGTAGCTGGTTCTGTGTCTTATGGGGCCTCCTCGTCGCAAGCCACCTATCATTAACTTGAGGAGTATCACTTGTAATTGTCACACTCCATGTGAATTCAGTGCCTCACGACTTGAATCCACTATGAGGCTAAATGGTGTACTTTGCATTGATATCCATGTGACAAGAAGAGATGGGTGGCTGAGAAGTGAGGCCACTACCTTGGGGCACTTTGCAGTCATACTCTTGTGATGATATGATTGTGGCGTCTCAAGGATGGAGCACACTACCTTGGGGTAAGTTGCACTAATGCCCTTACCACATGCCTAACGGGCGTGCAATAAATGGTTGGCTGCAGCCTTACCCAAGTGACCAGCGAGGCAGCTAAGTGCTGATGAATGATGCTCATGATCGGTTACCTTCATACGACTTTCTCAGAGACTCCCGGCAGTATGTTGCACTTGCGTGCAGGGTGGATGCATCGGGAGTCATGAATCGGATGAGATTTTTGGGTCGTGGACGACGATATTCACTTCCAAGTAGGGGCAGGGGCGGGCGATGAACTTGGGGATGGGGTCGCCTGGCATGTAGACGACAGGGGGGCAGGGAGCCTGGGGGGAGGCAGGAAGCATGGTCAGTTATACTGCAGCTATAATCTAGAGAGAGAGAGAGAGAGAGAGAGAGAGAGAGAGAGAGAGAGAGAGAGAGAGAGAGAGACTGTACCGGTTCCATCATCTTACTCAGATACTGCATCTTCTGATCGGAATTAGCCGCTGCCTGTGATTGCTGATACGAACTAGGAGCTGCGCCGCCATTGAAGCTGTCGAAGAGATTGCTACTAGAGCTGGGAGCATGGCTGCCCATACTGGCGGCGCTGCCCGCCCTCTTCCTGAGCCTCATCCAGTGGTACACGAACGAGAAGATGGCGGTCACCAGCAGAATAATGAGCACCACCAAGGCCGTCCCCAGCGGGAATGATATCCCCGGGCTGCCTGCCGACGACACAGGACCCTCCATTGTGAACGGCAGCCTCGACCCCCCCTCTCTCACGTATATACCCTTCATACTATCCATCCCACCTATTGCAACCTTAATCCGCAAGATTTACCAACCTTAGTCCTTCTCTACCCCAATAGAGTTATAGAGAGTCCCAGTCCTACTTATGCCTCAACCTTAAAGTGATAAGTAAATGACAAGTATAACTTTTCCCTCCCCTTCCCCTTCCCCTTCCCCTTCCCTTTTCCTTCTCTTCCTCCTTGAGATGCTTAACCTTTCTCCCTCCCCTCCTCCTTGAGATTCTTAACCTTTTCCAACACCCTACTCACTCCCCCTCTCCCCCTTATCCTCCTCGTACAAATACTGATCACCCCTCTTTCACTAGACCTACTGTCACCTCACCTCCCTTGTACTTCCTTTGCTAGCCCACCCCTCTTTATCCTCTATGTGCTTGCTTTTGAGTCCAAAAATGCCCCTTCCTTGTCAAAGATGCTTCACGCCTTAGCTCCCATACCTTCTATCAGCTCTAAAATGCCATCCAATTCAAAACTTATCCCTCCTTTTTGTCAAAAGATGCTCCAAGCCTTACCTCCCACACCATCACTCACTTCCACCTGTTGCTAATTTGGAAAAGCTTGCTTGAAAGTACTTGATGATTACAAAGAGAGATGCCTCAAGCCTTACCTCCCACACCTTCACTCGCTTCCACCTGATGCTAAGTTTTGAAAGACTTGTTAGAAAGTAGTTTGATGATTAGAAAGAGAGATGCAATGATACATGGATAAGAGAGGAACATATTTATAGAATCGTGGATAGGTATGAATATGGTATTGTGCAACAAGATTTGGATACTAACGAGGATGCCAATTCTTGCTTGTAAAGGCCCCACACTCCACCACTTTATGGAAGTTTCCTACTTCTATGTATCCAGGTGGAAGGTACATGAATTTTAACGTGTTGTTTTCAAGTGCGTATAAATGATAGGTGAAAGCCTTTTAGTTAATGATGACATAATGAAGGGCTATACTACACAAAATATCCTTGAAGATAGAATCTCACTTTAACTATTGCCACAATGATATATTTTTCACAACTAGGGATATGAATTACTTTAAGGGTCAATTTTTAAACATACAAGTGTGCATAAGTATCTCCTTTAACTATCAACCTTATCTTTTTGAATCGCATTACTAAAAGTTGTGATTTCTATCATTCACGTGTTTACTTACAAATTTTGTGTCCTACCCTCCCTCTTGGAGTAACTTCACACATGGTTGTTTTTTTCTATAAAGTGCACTTATAGTAATGTCACACTTACATAAGAACACTTTATGCTTTATTACTAATCTTATGTAATTATAAGTCTAATCATGCATTTTTTCTATGTTTGTAAACCCCCATGTTGTTTCAACCCCCCTTACAAATGACATGCACAATGCACACAAATGTGAGCAAGCAACATACACTCAATCTTATCACTTGCTTTTTATTATATGTGCAGGGTTTGATTACTTTTAGATTTACCAATGACTTGATTATAATGCCAATCAAGAGATGTTGAAATTCAAATATCTTGTGATTAGATCCACAATACAACCCATAGTTAATTCGCATATCAACCACAAGTTGTGCCCTTTGTGGATGTGATATATTCCTTTGCAGTAATACAATAATCTTGCTTCGAACTTTAGATTCTTGCTCATGTGAAAACATCTCTCTCATTTCCTTGTTTTTATCTAGATAATGTTGACCTTAGGGTTCATTGTTTCTAAACCCTCTATACTACACATTGAAGGCCTAGCCTAAAGGTTACAAGTCTAGAATTTTCTTTGACAATACATTTTTGTTAAACATACCATTATGTATCCACAAAATGTGTAAAACATTTCCCTTGTGTTGAAGCCACATGCTACATGTATATGTTTATGAGTGACACATCCCCCCCCCCCCCCCCCCCCCCGCGCCAAAAAAGAAAATTGTGAAAGTAACAAAATCTTAGCATAGTTAAGCCAAGCTTTGTCAATGAGCTAGTAGACAAGAACCCAAATGTGGATGTCCTTGAAGCCCTTATTTTTGGAAGGGGAAATGGAAAAGGAGCAATAATTGATTTCCTATGAAACTATCTAATGTGCCCTAGAAATTAACTATGAAATGGCTACTAAGCGTTAAACAAGAGGTTGTTAATTAACCCTTTATCTATGAGTTTCTCACAATCTCTCTCATGATGAGGAAGTAATCAAGTTAAAATTTCATTACAAAATCTTCCAAAGTCTAACTTAGTTCACTTACATTTGTTATATAGGGCCTTAACATGAGTAATAAAAGTATGAATGTATAACACTTCTATATCTACAATATTTTTCCATGCATAATAGCCATACATATATCTCAAGATATTATTATTGTATTGCCATTATCTTGCATAGAAAAGATACTCAAACTTGTAATAAAGAATATCTCCCTCTATGTAACCGTGAAACAATGGCACACTATCATGTGCTAGAGTATTGCAATCATTTTTTAATATTTTTGGAATGTAGAGTGTGAAGGTGTTTAAAACATTGCTTTAAGGGAGGGCAAAGACCATGTACAAAGGCCCTCTACATTAGCCTAATTCTACAATGTGGAAATCTATAATGAATCACCACCTTACCACATGAGTAAGGCTAGTTTCTTTAAGATGGGTAAGCATTCAAGTACATGTTTTGTTATAAAATTAAACATGGGACTTTGAACCTAAAAAGATGCTTCCTCCTTGTAAGTATAGTTTAATTGTGATGTTCACTTTGCAAATAGGTCAAGCAACTAAATATAAAAAGATAGATAGATACAAACTAAAAATCAACAAACATATGAACATTCACTTCCCATGCATAGATATGATATATGTGTAGTGTGTAGTACTCCTTCACTTTTCATGCAAGTAAACATACAAACATTCATAGAGAAATGGAAAGATAGAAAAATACAAACTAGAAAGCAACAAACATATTAATATTCACATAAAATTACTATATGGACACGCTACACATGAATTGTGTAGAAAGATATGCCCTTCACTTCCCATGCAAGCAAACATATGGACATTAATAGCTAGATGGATAGATAGATAAATGCAAACAAAAAATCATAAAACATATGAACATTCATGTACAATTACTATTGACACACTACACATGATATGTGTAGAAAGATATGCCCTTCACTTCCCATGCAAGCAAACATATAGACATTAGTAGCTAGATAGCTGCAAACAAAACTATACATGTGCACAAACCTACATGCATATGCACATGCAAATGCACCATCCCATATATACATACTCATACTCAAATATGGTAAGGCAATACAAGTTTTGGGGATAGGGCAAGGATAACAACCAAAAATTTCATTCCCTATCACTTGGGAGGAGCTCTAACATGGGCATATGACTAGGTTGATAGAAGGACAACATGGGACTAGAATGGGAAGCTAGAGAATGGCCATCCCATGTTACTATGCATTCTAACCTTACCTTTAATTAGATCTATTGCAAAGGAGAGTTTTCATGAGTATTGGATATCCAATCATACATATATATAGACAAACTATACATAAATGCATGTACAAAAGATTACATCTATGTGGAAGGATTTTTTTTTTTTGGCATCCAATCATGCATACACATTAATGGCCCATGCATAAATGCATATGCAAAAGAACGTTCTCTCTCCTTTTTTGGTTTGGTTGGGGGCAAGGGGCTCATACTTAGGTAGCACACTATCTTTTCTTAGACATAACTAGTTTACTTATATAAGTTCAAAGTTCACCTCTCCTTAAGAACAGCATAAGACTTCTTTTTAGTTGTTGCTAAGGTGGTAGAAAAGAAGGAAACTTTGTTTACACATACACGTGCCATAGAATTTGTTCTAACCTACTAATATGGATGAGGTATGGACACCCATGAGAATCCATATGCTAGCCATCATGTTGAAGTGATACTACTTCTTCTTATCGTTACATAATAGTAAAGAAAGAGATAGACTAGTTTAATTAATTAATAGAAGATTTCTTATTCTTTGGTGATAAGGAGACTACTAGTATGGAAAACCATCATACAAGCACTTGTATGTTGGCCATGATGTTGATAAAAGAGCTAAATTTTTGGAGACATCAAGCAATAGTAAAGAAAGGGTTGGATTGGCTTGGTTAATCTAGAAATCCCTCTCCTTGAGAGCAACATGGTAAGAAAGAAAACTCTCTTAACTTGCCTACTTATCTTACTTCCACATGACAAGATACGTATGGATACTATAGGGGCACGGTTGCAAACAAGGGTGATTGAGACAAAGATTTGAACTTGTCAACTTGTGAAGTTCAAGTCTTTTATCCATTAAACCTAGCTCAGATATACTATTTTAATGTAAGGTCCAATATAATATCCATCTCTAATCTCAAGGAAGTTACTATATGTACATCCTCTACATCATGTGCGTTCAAGGCCTACTTATAAATATCCTTATTTGTGATTTTTTACTTTAAAAATCACCCTTTTCTATTCAAAATTTAAATAACATCTTTATATTACACCCTTCTATGTGTAAAAAATGCATACAAATGTTATTTGAAAATTACCTTATTTTGAACTCTCGTGATGTGCACATATATTCATGAGTAACTCACTCGAGTCTGTAATATTAGAGACTTGAAAATAACATTACTTCATCATTCTAAAATGTCTTAGAATTTGTCTTAACAAGATGACCATGGGGCATCACTCCTCTCTAGAGACATTGCTATTCTTTCTCGTCTCCCTTCCAAGGGAGCGCCAATGTGCACAAATCTCTTTTTTTGGATACTCTTATTGTGTGCTATATTATTTATTCACACGCTTATGTGCAAGACCATTTGATACTTTTGAAACCTTCATTTGATAGCCATATTGCTATGGATTTACTTTATTAAGCCAAAGTATGATTTAGAAATTAGGATTTGATCTAGATATTAGGAAAGGAAAGGCTTTTCAAAAAAAGGAGCATCAAGTGGATATAGATTCATATTTTGAGCACAAAATATCTTTGAAATACACTACATACATGCATGAGGAAGGTGCTCACTCATGCTTAAGGGGAGATTGTACCAAATGTTTGTGTAGTGCTCTCTTATCTCTCTTTCTTTCTCAATTTCTCTTATGTTCATCTCAATTGCTATGTGTGCTATTGAATTTTGGTTAAATTATTGTAAGTTTATGGTGGAAGTTTCGACACTATAAGTGCAAACCACATCAAAGTCAATGAACTCAAATCAAAATTTTAATAAAGTTCATTCATAATTTGCAATTGGAAGATAATACGATCCACTTCCAGAACAAACACCAAAGATCCACTTGTACAACTCATTGGTACAACCCACTTGTAAAATCTACCAATATGACCGAATTATATAATCCAACTAATCGAAAAATCGTCCAACAAATTATATCATCCAACAAATTGAAGTTCGTCATTGAAAAATCTCTTGTCAACAATTGATTTCTTGTCAAACAAGGCATTCCAAGGTATATTAAGTTGGACTATATAATCATAGTATCTGTTGTTAAACAAGGCATTGCAAGGTATATCATGTTGGATTATATAATCTCTTTTGTGCAATAAATTGTAATAATTTTCTTTAAAGAAAGAAACATCTTTTTGTACTACAAAGGGATCACCACTAGATAGGCTTGTTTTCTATGTGTGGTCTCCTAAAGAGCAACAAGGTCCATAAGATCTTCAAAAAATATTTTTGAGAAGATACATAGAGATATAAGAATGTACCATGGCAAAAGCTTAACATATGACTCTTTTAGTCTCAAACATATTATGGATATATTTTTATGGAAACTAACATTTTGTACATGCATGTTGTGGAAGCTAAAACCACAAGCATCATTAAACTTAGTTTCTTTTAGTTTTGGTAAGATGCATCCTTTCTTACTTCTTGAGACAAACTTTTCAATATTTACACTCATTTTAAGGTTTACTAATCATTCATATTAATAGGATTCACATCATGCATTAGGGCATTGTCTGGTGTTGGATTTTCTTTTTTTATTGTGCTAATATTGATGGTTGCCCCTGGCAAACAACCAAAAACATTGAATTTTGCAAACTAGTTTTGAAAGTGTAAGGTGCCTCATTTCACAAGCTCCCATATGCTTCAATCCAATTACTCATAGGACTTTCATGTGACAATATATTGATTTTTTCTTAAAATGTAAAGCCTTTAAGCTATCCTTTAATCTTGATTGGGTGACTTGATCTATCGCCAACATGAGAGCTTGACAATAAATATTACTAGTATACACAAATATGCATAGATTGTTGCATAGATAATGATAATAAGGTAATAAACAAAAAACCTATTGCTCTATAAATCAATAGTCATAGTTTATTTTCTTTGAAGTCCCTTAAGAAATGTTCAAGAAATTACTTCATGAGATGTTTTTATCTTCAAGTAATTGAGCCCAAATAAAGTCTAGAGAAGACTTCAAGTAATAAATGAGGGATGGTAAATATTAGACCATGATAGTGGCCTTTGGAGATTATACTCTCCAATTTTGAGCATCCTAATGGTCTAGCTTGACATAGAAACATTTACACATTCAAAACATAAAACTATGAAAATAGTGAAAGGATGTTGTATCCAAGGTGTCATTTTGTCACATTGTAATGTGTAAGAAAAGGGGGGTTTTAATACCCTTTGAATGCACATGCTATGGATGGTTTCTTTTAGGTGCATCCCATAAGGTTGGATGTTGTATTGTGCCTATTTTCTCAACAACATATGGAGGTGACAAATATTTTTAAATAGAAAAGATTCCTAAAATCTAACATCATTAATTTATTTGATTGGCATTTGGCCTTAAAAGGTTTTGGTTCCATGATTATCCCAAAAAAAGATTTTTATATTTACTATCTATAGCCTAAGCTCATGAATTACACCTTGCACCGATCTTGAAGAAATGCAAACATTACACTCATAGAAAAAGTTAAGTCACTACTACAATTTTCACATGTGATGGCAATCTCACCTTAAACAATGTATTCACCCTTGTCTCTTAATCTTATGCAAGTAGACACAAATTCAAATCCACATTAATATCTTTAGAGAAGTTGTTATAAGAAAAATAAACATTTTCAATTTGGTGTAACATGTTGTGGTGATATTACACTCTGGAGGGCATTACCAAGGAGCTTTACATATAATATAAACAAAGACATTAGCTTAAGGAACCTCTTATAATTGTGATTTTGACTCAATCAAATAATCCCTTCTTCTTATAGGCTTTTGTTCTATTAATGTGAATTGCCATACTAGTCTAGGTCTATAGTCCCTTCCATTTAGACATGCAAGGCATACTACCTATTTCAATCAATCACCTAGATTCTAGATGGAACGAAAAAAATCAACATGTACCTTTTCTTTTGTTTTTTTCCAGGAGCAACACTTTATATCACCTTAAGAAAGTGGAAAGTCACAAATATTTTTAATTAGACACAACATTTCCAAGTAGTTGACATTTTCTAAAGGAAAAACACCCTTTTCTTTTTAAGCATTATTCAACTTTATACTATTGAAAATAAGATAGCCATTTTTTGGCTTTTTTTTTTTCCCAATATAGGGGTTATGAAAGGTGTACAATTTCATTGTGGTACATAAAAAATTGTTAGTTGAAATGCACTATTCTACAAGATATAATGATTTTAGAAACAATTGGTACACATCTTATAAGTTCAAATCAAGCAATCTTAACATCCTTGTCCTACTTAGTTGTTATAAGACAATTGGCTTTTGCATGATGTGTGTATGGATACAAATGTCATACTAAAGACAAACTAGATAAGTAACCTAGATGAAGGAAAAATATCACATTCCCTAAAACCAAAATATTTTTCCTTATATGTGACATTGCATAACATGTTTTATTGAAGATTTATACCCTTTGAAACATTATCAAATGACATATTGATCAATTTGAGTTCTTCAATGACTATACTTGGACCTTGAATATGAATGTCATGATAGGTTTGAAATGGAGATTCACGTGAATAAGAGTATCTCGACATAAATGTACATTAAGCTATATTAGTTTGTGCACATGTTGTATCATAAGAGATAAAATTTTGAATTGTTCACAACATAAAATGTAGATAAGATATGACGACATTCAAATGCATATATAAATCTAGAAAGAAAGAAAGGCATTTAAAATTTTGGCTCGGAGGTTTTATTCTAGATAAATATATGTCATCCATTGCATATGCATTATTTTTACATTAGAGTATAACATGGTTATTGGAAGAGAAGAATCATCTAGAAGCTAGATAGAATTTACTTGTTTATCCAAAATGAAAAGCTACAATATCTTACTTCCTTTAGAATGTATCATCAAATTACTTCATTAAACCCATAACAATAACAATTTGAGATATCTACACAATGAATCCTCCATTTGGGTAGGCATAAGTTGTTGGGAGTTTGTGCTATTATCCACTAGACCCATTATGAGAAAATCTAAATTCAGCATAAGCATTTCTTCTAATATCTACCTCACTACACTTTATAGGGATGATCCACATGACTATGATTTATAGAGTAATTAAAAGGAATTGTGTGTTAATCCTGTGGATATAAAGCAAGAACAAAAATGTCAATGCTTATGAATTTAAATTAGGAAAAAGTCCATGGCAATATAGGAGTCATCTAATGTTCTAGATTTCTAATTTAGAGAATGCTTCTAAAAGTTCCATGTTTTCCTTACCTCAAGTATAGCTTATTCCTAAATTACTTTCATACATATGAACTCTCAAAACATTCCAATTTGACATAATTCACTTGATGCACTTGACTTATGAGGAGTTAAGAGATAGTCTTCTAAGCTTCAACCTAAAATGTACAATATAAGTGCATCCTTTTCTCGCATATGCACATCTTCTTTGGAAAGAACTTCTCGATTCTATAGATGCATCCTTCCAAAGCAAAAACAAACATGTGCACACCATGATAACTCTCTTAAAGTGCAATTGTATGTGTGTGCACATTCGTGCATGTGTGGTGCATGCATACATGTGAGCACACACCCATGTAGCTCAAATCAATTGAAGCATTCTTAACCTAGAAGAAAATGTTCAAAGTTTAAGCTTTGGGTAGTAAGTATGGTTCTTTTCCAATTTAAAGCATTCTAGCATTATGCATTCACATGTGTTAACATCACATACCATTTTTTTGCAACTATGATACATTTTGGGTGCTATTTTACCAATCAACAACTAGTCTAATTGATGACTTGCCCTTCATCGATGTCATTTTGAATATAATAGTGCATGCTAATGAAGCTTTTCAAAGGTGCTATCAATAGCATGGCCACATGATATAACTTTTTCCTATGGAGGGATATCATTGCTAGCAATAATCACTAATAGGAGCTAAACAATCCAGACTAGCATTCAAGTTTTTCCATCTGGAAAAAGTTTAGGTCATGCATGGGTTTCACATTTTTAGGAAGCAATCATAAAAATCCCTCCATGAGTGTAAAGAAAAGGGCAAAATTTTCCCCTCTAACGTAGTCTGGGTCTGACAAACCCTTCTAATTAAGAACATGTGTACAAGTGGCGAAATGCTAGCTCTCAGAATTGTGGAAGTCCAAGGTATTGTTGATCTCAAAATGTCAATTTACCCATGTGGGCATTTAATAGACTTGGGGTCGAGCATGGGGTGCTATGTCACCTAGCAATCCTAAATGATCTAACCTTGAGGGAACATTGTTTTCAATCCATCCAACCTATAGATCAAGCTCTCGTGAGTGGCACAATGGCTTACTTTCATTGAAAGTTTTGATGATTATGAGATGATGTTGTCCCTTTGTAGGATCCCTAATTCACCAATACCCCGACCAATACATACACATACATGCATCTGTATTCACACACACACACACACACACACACACACAGAGAAAGTGTGCATTTAGTCCGTGGAGTATCAAATGGTTAAGTGTTCCCTTTAAACTTATGAGAATGAAAAATTACAATCGAGCTATAGTAAACATGCGCTCTCGATCTCATGGGCACTCATTTGTTAGAAGTAATCAAGAGTATCATTTTACGTATACATTCACATAGTGCAACTAATGTTCCCAACTTTAAGAAAATGAAGGGGTCTTTTATGCAGATAGTAAGGTGACCTACTAAACACTAACTGCCAATCATTTTTGTAAAGGTACTCTTATCTCTTATTCATCCATTCTTAATAAAGTGTAAATTGCAAAATATTAGATGCGATGGATTTGACATGACTAGACTAAGGAATGCCATGAGTACAAATATGCAAGCACAAACAAGTGACAAGTGTCTCTTACGCATAACAACTAGAAATAAAGTATGGAGAACATAGTGAAGTTCTTATCAAGAAAAGTTCTAGAGTTTGTCCATAGTAATTTGAGAGCACTAACCTTGATGTAGCCTCTTATGAAAGTGTATTGGAGACTACCATGTGCTCAATGACTAGTTATAAAGTGGGAGGTGGGCTCTGTGGGTTCAAATTCTAAAATGGGATGAATGATACCGTATACAACTTTCGGCATTGGGGTGGCAAGGTTTGTGGCTGACCTCAAAAGCACAACCTTTTCACTTATCTACTTTCCACATATTCTTGATGTACAAGGATTAGAGCTAAACTTTATAAGGAAGCAAGGAGTGTGATTCACTAGAGAGAGAGAGAGAACTTTAAAGCTTTAGCTTGAGAGGAGGTGGGTAGTTTCACTTTTATCATTGAGAGGTGGGTAACCGTTGTACAACCTTGGCCAAGGTATTGAAGTGAGTAGGGTCGTGAGAGTGAGGGCTTCTTGGGGGGGGTATCATTATTGCTATTATGGTTGTTATTATCACCTAAGGAAGCTCCTATTTTTATTGTTGCTTCTTAAGGAAGGTCTTATTGTAGAAGAGATTCGTGCTCCGATAGATCTGAGGGACGAGGAATGGGGATCTTGGTGGACTTCTACCGCATTAGGCTGGCCGAGTCGCAAGCCTTCTTAGTGGGTTCGTCTGGTCTAAGCGACGCGAGGCTGGACGTGTCCTTTCTGCTGAGCGTCAGTCTGATAGTGGTGATCGTGCTGACACTCACTGCAGCTTTCCTGTGCTGCTACCATTGGACGAGGGTGGTGAAAAGGGAAGGTCTCGGAGAAGAAGGCTCACAAGCTCTTAGTTACGCAGTAGACAGGGTGGCGCCGGCCGCTTCTAATATGCTTGCTAATAATCGACCAGCCGAAGCCGCAGCGATAGAGTTCGTGATTGAAATCAGAAGCTTCCCGGATCAGCAGACTGCTTGGTTCAATCAAGAGAAGGTAAAACACTAGTTATAAGAAGCAGTAAACTACTATCAATATTAGTATTCTTATTATTATTATTAGCAGCAGCAGCAGCAATTTGATATTATTAGTAGTACCAATAGCAGCAGCAGTAGTAGTAGTAGAAGAAGTAACAGTTGTTGCATCACTTTCCTTTTCATCCAATGGTACTTAGTTAAAGTAGTAGTGGTGGTGGTGGTGGTGGTGGTGGTGGAGGTAGTAGTAGTAGTAATACTAGTCGCCATGGTGGCATTGGTGGTGGTAGAAGAAGAAGAAGAAGTAAAAGTAGAAGTAGAAGAAGTAGCAGTAGCAGTAGCAACAACAGCAGCTATTGTTGCATCACTTTTCTCTTCATATGATCATCAATGTCGCATATAGCCCGTCATGGTGTACTATACCTATGCATACCTCACCTCAACCATTGTCCATGAGGTACCAAGGTCTAGTATCTATAGAATTGTGAAATTTGGCAAAGGGACTTCAAAAGTACTAAACTATGGCAAACTTCAATGCAATTTTAGTTTATCTTTTGTTGAAACACTTCAAATTCTTGTGACTTGCAAATGATCAAATCAAAAGGTTTTAAAATTTGTTTTGGTAAAATTTGTGTAGGCTCCTTGCCCACCTGTGGTATACATGCCAGGTGATGACTTGCCGACATTTATTGCCAACCCTTGTGCTCCACATGTGACCTCTCTTCAACTCCACAATGTGGCACTAGTTGGCCAAGCAATCAAAGATGGAGCTGATCAACAAGTGTAATTATAAGCAAAGGTCAAATTTATTGAGGTTGTATGTTGCATGCAAGTTCAAACATTTGCCTTTGACACTCACCAGCTTCTTGCACTAATGTATTGATGGGGAATGTTGATAGGCTTTGCACTTTCTCCTTCCCTCATAGGCTGAAACTAGAAAATATTCTTTTGTGTACAACTAGTATATCAATACATGCCTCCCTATGCCCATATCCTATCCATGTCCTTTAAGGGAAGGCACAAGGTGTGAAATTGACACCCTTGGACCTTGATGTGTGCTCTTTGAAGGCCCATGTTTGTACTTGGTGATGCAAGACACTAAAGCTTGTGTCCATAGCAACCAAGCATATCTTGATGATAGTGCTTGAGATTGTTTTGTAGAACAACTAGACACCTTTTGAGAATCTCAAAGAGTCTGATGTATCTATGCCTTTAGAAACCTCCCTAGAAAACAATATCTTAGCCTATGTCATTATATTTTCATGCTCTACATTTTGAATACAATTCTTTTACAACATACATTTTTGCACATGTACTAAGATTGGATCTTATTGAGTATATTAGTTTCAAATGTCACTATCACAAAAGAATTCATAAAGAAATTAAAATGCAAAATGCGGATAGCCTAATTGGGTGGGAGAAAGGAAGCACTAGAGCACAAACAATAGTGCAAAGAAAAGACTTGAATTGAACCTTAAGTGAATAAATGTTGCTTGGGTTCAACCATAAGACAAATTTATGGTGGAACTCATAAATAATCGAGTACATGAAATGAAAAACTTTCTAATTTTGTTGACCAACATGCATGTAATGAAGGTGGGCTTCTAGCCAAAATTTTCTAACATTTTCAAATATTCCACACATCAATTATTCTAGTAACTTCTCCTTTTGGTATAATTGTAGTTTGAAAGTCTCCCGCATTCTTGCTCAACATCTCTCTGTCTCTCTCTCTCTCTCTCTCTCTCTCTCTCTCTCTCATGTATCTATTTTTCTTCTTCCTAATTTTTGGGTGATTGTAAAGAAATGTAGTGTTGTAAAATCTTCTTACATTAGATCTTTGAAACTTGTGATGGATAAACATGGACGTACAACAAAGTATAAGGGATAACTGAAAGTAATAGGCCTAGATCTCGAAATTGATTGGTGTTCTCAAGTGTATACAATGAATATTGAGGACCATGACCATTGAAATACAAAGCCATGGTGTTGATGAGAGTGTTGCCAAAGTAAACTAAGCTCTTAATCAAAATGGTGAAGAACTTAAACTATTATTGAGGGGACTTGCAACTCCTCTTGTGGAAGTTGGTTCTTGGCTAGATGTAGATCATGTTGGATTTTGATTTGCACAATATAGGGTAGAAGTACTTGATGGGTCTTGAGTTTCTTCTTGAATTGGTGGGGTTATAGATCTTGCCCCCTCCTTGTCTTTTTTGTGTATTGATATCATCATGAGATCCTTTCATCGTTGGTGCTTCCTTCAAGCTTGGTCTCTTGCAACTTGTCACTAAGCTTAATATTCATAGATACTAGACCAAATATTATGTATAGCATGTAGTTTTGAATGGAAAGCTGTCATGAGAGCGATGGTCCTTCTACATTTCTTGCTTGTGATCTATGGTCTTTGTGTGTACTTTAATATGTAATTCAATTTTTGATTGATTTATACACAAAACAAGAGTGATCATTTATTTATGGTAGAAAAAAATGTTAGGCTAGATACAAGGTCACTAGACCTTGGAATAAGCTACTAATAGAAGTTTGGTTTATATTTGAAGAGAAGCATTAGCGTCAAGAATGCATGGTGTCATGGCCACGAATGAGATGATGACAATTACATCCAAAATTATGTTAACTTGGCCAATTCTACTAGCAACATACAAATCTTATTTTGTTAAGAATTTGTCGAGTAGAGGATGTTGTAAAACTTCTTTACTTAATGGGAAGTCGCACATTGCTACCAACACTTGTAGTGAAGTGGCAGCGGCATCTATTGGATCACACATAGAAGCCTTCGTAGCCCTTCTTTGCTCTAAAATAGTCATTAGATTACTTCCAATTCTGGCAATGAGGGATCAAGTGGTCTACCTTTCTATTTTGAATGTGCTTTTTCCTTTTCCTTTCTATTCTAGCTCTTATACCTCTTCTAATCTCTTGCAGCTATTTTTTTTTGTGAAAGGAGGGAATCAAATGAGATACTCTCAACTATACCTTTGGTAATGAGCTTTGAGAGCTCCTCCACAAGAAGTGGTTGATTGGTGTAAATGTATTTTTTATATTCTCATGACACCAATGCTACTAAAAGCTTCTCATGCTCCTCACCAATAGGATAATGTCAACTTGGAAAGCAAGTAAATGGTGTAAATGTATTTTTTATATTCTCATGCCACTAGTGCTACTAAAAGCTTCTCATGCTCCTCACCAATAGGCTAATGTCAACTTGGCAAGCAAGTAATATTATCATATAGCCAATTTCTATAAGACACTTAGGTATTGATGGATTTACCATCTATTCCATTTTGTCTACCATTTCCATAAGGGATCTCATGATCAATCTAGGATTCAAGTTCATTGGAGGTTTTGTTCAAGACGAGTATATTGTTGTAGATGTTGTGTTGTGTGTGCCCTTTAACTTAGAGTTTGTTTTTTCACTTTTATTGTAGTAGTAAGAGCTTATTCCTTGTGTTGGATGGTTTTGTTATTTTCTCCTTGCAATCTAGCCTTTTTGAATTAAGTAGCAACACGATGCTACTCCTGTTTCACTTCCTACTTTTTAGCGATGGTGGTTGTGGCTTTTGAGGCAGAGGTTTTTGCTTATCTAGATAGGCAACTTCCTTGGCTTGTTGCATTTTGATGTTGGGCGGTTCTCATGTCTTCTTATGATAGACAAGAATGGGCTCTTTAGCTTCTAAATTGCTAGTTATGGCAATCATAATTCTTGAGTTGTCTTTGATGGTGGCATCAATTTGCTCAAGTATTTAGCTTTATTTCTCTTTGATTTTGAAGGAGGTTGTGCAAAGTATAGGACTAGAATGAGCATGAACATTAGCAGAGTTAGTGTAGGTGATTCAGGCAACTTGATCCATTTATTTCTAGTATAGAAACATTGAGCGACACAAAATATGGCCTTGGGGACTCATCATAGTGGCAAGTGGACTCTTCATTAATACCTATGGTGAAAAGCTTTGTATATTCCAATTTTCTTAGGTGGACCCATTTTGGGAAGTTTTGTATTTCCCTTTGATAGGACTTTTGTCTTGTCCAAAAGAGCTTGATCTATAAGCTTCATGTTTCCCTTCTAAGAGTAAATTATTTCTTCTCGCACCTTCTTCCTTACCTCACTAGTGGTTATGATTGAACTTCATGTAGTTCCTTGATCTTATTTTGAGGATAGGTAGGATTATCTTTATTTCTAAAAGCTATAATGAAGTTAATATTTTGAAGCAGGTGTATGTGTTGGTGTGTCAAAATCACCATTACACTTAGCCACTCACTAAAAGTTCTTCCAACAAAGTTTTCTTTCCCAACATCCTCACAGTTTGGGAGTACAACAAAATATTATTGGTATGCTTTCAATTTCCATTGAGCATAGAATATTACACTTTCCTAGAAAAAGTAATATGGGGACCCATATGGGTTGATAGTTTTGTTTGTTGGCATAGGTTCAAGTTCTTTAAGTTTACCTATATATCATAAGTTAGAATGTTTAAATCAGAACCTTCATCAATGAGAGGATCTATACTATGCTTTCTCTTTGCTATTATTCTAACCTTAAGACATGCATGATAATAGATCCTTGTTGTCAAGTTCAATTGAGTGGCCTTGGCATCTCATACCAAAATATTTAGTCTTGTAGAGCTAGTGGTGTTGTTGCTAAATGATTTACATTTAGGACAATCCCGACACATATGAGTGTCAAATTTGTCTTCTTGGAGTGATTCTTATTTTTGTGGACATTTTCCTAACATATACCTGCATTGACCACATTTTGAGCAGTTGACAACCTCATAGGATTTGATAATGCCACTCCCTTGGCAATGTTCTAACATCATCACTCTAAAAGGATGGTAGTCCATAAGGACTATGTTTCTCCCTTCTTTATATGTGATGTAAGGATTCATGAAGTCCTATTCCTCTTATGGATCTTCCATAAAGTACATACACTACAATTAAAAGGCCTCTTAGACGTGCTCTTAGACGTGATTTTTGAATTGAGAGAAAATATTATGGGCACGTCTATAAGCCCATCTAAGTGCATGTGTATAATTTTGCGTCTATAGTCGCGTGTATATGGAAATCTACACGCACTAATAGATGCACTTTAGACGTGCATATACACGCTTAAATAAATGTGCATATACACCCGAATATAGATGCTCATATAGACGCACTTATAGATGCACATATACATGCGCACATAGATGCGATTTAACCTGCAACTTAGACGCATATATAGACGCGCAAAACAGTGTATGAAAAAAAAACCAGAGAGCTCTCTAGGTTCCCCCCCAATCAAATTTTGTGTGTTTGGGGAAAACACAAGACCATTACTCAAGTATATTAGCCATACTTCTCATGCAATAACAAAAGCATACCTTACATATGATGAGCCCCTTCTCGTAAAAGTCCATTGCAAAGATCGTGTAGTTTTAGTGTGAGAGATAAGTAATTTTACAAGGTAGCTAATATAGCAAAAAAAAGTGATTTTATAAGCTAGGATCCGTTGCAAGGATCGTGTAGTCCCAAGGTAAGCAGGCTGTATAGCTAATGATAGCACGCATGTAGGGATTTCTCAACTATTTTGTTAATACTAGAAATAGAGCACATGCTTATTTCAATGCAAAGGCACCTTAAGGTTAAGAGTAACATCGTTAGGCTATATAACACAATCAAAACATTGGTTGTGGTGATTATCTGCTTGCTATCCCCTCCCATGTTTACTCCTTGCCATCTCGTGCTATCTGTATTATCCTTCGCCTTCTCTTTTCTCTCCAATTTTGAATATATTATGTAGCCTACCGATGTTACTCTTACACTTAAGATGCCATTGCATTGTAGTGAGTATTTATGTCTACATGTCTATCTGTCTATCTCTCTATATGTTTGTCTGTCTATTTGTATGTCTCTCTCTCCCTCTCTCTCTTTTTGCATATTTTGCAAAACAAATTTGTGCGTCTACCACCGCGTGTACACTGAACACTAGATGCGCTCCTACATGCGCCAGGTCCACAAAACTCAAAAAACCTCAGAGGAGGTGTGGTTGTTTAACGCGAGTGCATCTACAGGCCCATCTACTCTATGGATCAGACGTGCTCTTACACGCGCTAGCTCCACAAAACTCAAAAAAACCTAGGAGAGGGAGGGAGGGAGAGAGAGAGAGAGAGAGAGAGAGAGAGAGAGAGAGAGAGAGAGAGAGAGAGAGAGAGAAGAAGAAGAAGAAGGACTCACCTTGAATCGGTGTTGTGATGGGTGGCGACAGGGCTACAAACTCCTTCTCCTCCCTCTCCTTTCTCTTTGCCTCTTGCTTCCTCCTCTCTTTACCCTTTCTTCTTTGCCTTTTCCTTTCTCCTCTCTTTGTGTCGTGTGCCTATCAGAAAAAACCCAAAAGAAACACAAGACGGGACTACTTTGAAAAGAACGACACACCAGCAATAATTTTCAAATTTTTTTAAAATTTTAGTGCGCATTTGTGCACGCATATGAAAGTGCATCTATAAGCGCGTGTATATAGAGCACGAATTGCGTCTATATACACACGCTTATAGACGCGCTTATATATGCACAGTTAAATGCGCCCGACTATGCGCGTGTACAAAGCGCGTCTATAACTGCTGCTTGTTGTAGTGATAGGAACATAAATAAAGAGGCAAGAGGTCTTGATATACCTAAAGTATTAATTTCTACTCTTACTATAACAAGTATTTGATGAGATAGGGTGAGTAGGGCCAAATTTTGAGGTCTGGGTAGAAGGGTCCTCTATTTCGCTATGGAAATAAAACACTGGCATATCATGAAAGATAATGAAGCCTTCTTAAATCTTTACAGTAAGCCTCATCATGGCCAAAGTGGTCATAATTTATGCATATGCAACTAGCTCCAAGAATACTGGTAGATTATCTCTAGTAGAATGTATACTAGATCTTTTGTTTGTATGATCTTGGCTACTTATAATGATGCACACTACGTTATCAAGAAATTATCATTGTACTAGAGCTATAGCAAAGAGTGATTACATGACCCTTTAAGGGTATAGAGTCTACAACTCCACTATTGTTTATGTGTTCTTCTAATAGATGATGCAATCTCTGACCTTTAAAGAATAAATATAGTATCTCACTCTTCTACTAAAGCTAACAAGGCTTCTACACTCACAATAAAGAGGCTTTATGGCTAGAAAGGTTACTTATTGAAGTTGGAATGCATGATGAGAAGACTCCCACAACGATCTTTACTAACAATCAATTAGCTCAAGAAGTGGCACACAATCTAGTTGTCATGCAAAGTCAAAACATATTAAATAGCACATCACTTGATTAGAGAAAATTTCCTCTCTCATGAATTATTTTGAAGCATGCCTCTTCCAATAGTTGTATTGTAGATATCTTCACAAAGCCACTAGTAGGAGAACTTTTCAAGCAACATAGACTTGATCTTGGAGCTAGAAAAAGGCATTTACATTGAAGGAAAATTTATTGATAAATATTCATGTTTTTTCTAAAATTTAGTTTTTAATGTAGGATGTGAAGTTGATTTGAGGGGAAATGTTGAAGTATCAAAAGTAAACTTCAACTAGCATGTGAACTAGTTCTCTACATGTTGTAATAAATAATTCAATTTCTCTTGAATTATAATAACTTTTTGGTGACATCCATCTCCTACTATTATTATTTCTTTGGAATTTTCAACTCTTGTAGATAGATTAAGACTATTTGATCACCCAAATAAGAGTTTTGCACTAGAACTTATAGCTTTACAAAACCATAGTGTCCAACCTATCTAGTCAAGACTACTAAGTAGTTAAAAGTTAGGAGTAACTTCAACTCTCTCTTCTCACAACTATATCTAAGTAATGTATTGAAGAATAAGAGAACTATTGGATTAGGTCTCATTGAGAGCATTGTAATGTCCATTTAGTTGATCAACCTATTTGAGCTATAGTAGTTACAATGAGTTATCTCTTTAGTTTGAGTAGATTGTGAGCTAAGTGTCATTTGCACTTCTTTATTATCATAGTATAGTCAAGCATTTCATTTTCTTGATTCTACCAATTGTAATAATTTTTATTCTATTGATCTAATCTCATTACTCCTAAACACACTTCAAGTAAGTTCTTTGGGCTAGAAAGATTTCATTAAGTATATTTTTTATCATACACTTATTATTAGTTTTGTGTTTAGGGATTAACTATCATTACTATAGTAAGAGTCCTTCTCTCTGCAAAAGTAATCTTGTCTCTATAAAAGTACTTTTATCATTGTATTATCTTCTTTTCCTCACCTTACTCACAAAAATCTCAGAGTATTTCATCAACATCCATACCTTAGCTCCCACAACTTGAATCAACTCTAAAATGCTATCTGGCTTATCATCCTTTGATGAAAGAGGGCTAAAGCCATACCCATTGCATGGTCACTAACTTCCACCTAGTTTTTTTTTTGGAAAAGCTTGTTAAAATACCTTTATTGATTACAAAGGGACACGCATCAATCCCTACTTCCCACATCTTCATTCACTTCCTCGCTTGCTAATGAAACTTGTGAAAAAGTACTCTCATGATTGGAAATAGTAATACATTGAAATAGATAAGAAAGGAACCAAGTCCCAATTCCAATGAGAATGCCAAGTCTTTCTTTCAATCCTACACTCTACCACTTTATGGATGTCTCCCACTTTCCATATATCTACAAGAAAGGTACATGGATTTTAAGATATTCTTTTCAAATGTAAATATCCATTGTTGAAAGATTATAGCTAGAAATAATATGATTAATATTGAGGAAATATCCTTAAGAGATAAAATCTCTACCCAACCATTGACACAACAATTGTGCAAACTACAAATCTAGGATCCATTAATGGTTAAGTTTTAAATGTACAAGTGTGCCTAAGTACATCCTTCAACTCTCAATATTTTTATTTTTTTATAACCATATGTTTGAAAGTTGTGATTGATTTCATTAAAATGTCTATCTAGAGATTTTGTGCCCTTCCTCTTTCTTGACCATTTCCCCCCATGGTTTCTTTATTGATAAAGTGAAGTTTCGTTAACCTTATAATCACATGGGATTACTTTGTGCTTTAAAGTCAAGTATGAAGCACAAAGCTCCAGTCATGCACTTTTCTTTGTTTCTAAACTATTTAGTTGCTTCAAGTCTTGAACACATGACATGCACATATACATAAGCATCATGCTTACCTCAATCTTACAACTTGACTTCTTTTATGTGGGGTTTGAATTCTTTTAGATTGACAAAGGATCTTATCCAAATCAATAGATGTTGATGTTGAAAATATCATATGATGAAAAAAAATACAAATCCCATGCATTTTGCTCTTTATACTTTTTTGTAATAGCATTATTTGATTTTGATGTTTATAGTTGTTGCTCATGTCAAAACTTCTCTTTCAATTCCATGCCTGTGAATCTAGAGATGGTTGACCTTGGGGTTTCGCTATAAGGACAGAACCCATGTCAAACACATTCAAGACCTAATTTATCATATTTCATCTATAATCTTTTAGGAAAGTCCAATTTTAAGAAATGCCATACTTACATATGTAGAAAATGTGCAAGATAAAGGTTCCATACAGAAAACCACACGTTGAGTTAGATATTTATATTTGGCTATCATTTTTTAAGAAAAATATATTGATTGCTTTCAAAAAAAATTATTAGACTTAATAAACAAAAAATTTGACATTATTCAGCCAAGCTTTCTTGATGAGTATAATAGATTAGACAACCAAATATGGACTCAATGAGGCCTTTTTGTGTTTGGAGGAAAGGAAAAAAGAAAAGGGAGGGACATGGGGTTTCTAATGAAACTCATATATTATAGATTCAAGTTTAAGGAACTACATATAGTGTACATGTTCAAGAATTGATAAAATTTTCCCCACCATAAAGTTTAGCTTCTTGTATATTATCTCCAAGTTTCCAAAACTAAATTGACATGATCTCCTCTAGCCAATTATACACTGATGTTGAAACCAAACTATATTGAGTGGAAAATTTTATATGAAAATCAATGGATGCAAAGAAAGTTGTTTCATAATAAGCATGCTTGAAATTTGCAAGTAGAACATGATATAGTCCACTTGTGAGGAAACATTTAAAATATCCACTTGTCTAATACACTTGTGCATCCCACTTGTAAAATCCATCAATGTGACTTCCACAAAAGATTAGAGTATCCAAAAAACTGAAGTTGGTCATTCAAAAGTTTTTTTATTCAATCCATTGTCAAACAATGCATTGCACACATATATTGTGTTGTGTAACAACAATTTACCTCTGCTAAAAATTTTAATAATTCACTTTTCAAAAGGTAGATTATTGTATTACAATAAGATCACAACTAGATAGGCATGTTTGTTATGTCTAATTTCCAAAAGATCATACTTCCATAAGATTCATAAGTAGTAAATTTGAGAAAAATGTTAGATTAGGTGAGATACAACAAAATGCCCTTACTAAAGTCTAAGACTCAAGTCTATAATTTGGGAGTGTAAGCCATGATAGGATTTAATGCTCATTTAGTGTCATTCTTAAAGAGTTGTATCTTTCTCAATATTAAGGGATTCTATAAACACCCAATGCACTTTGTTTCTCTTAGGTTAAGTAGTATGGCAAATAGTTTACCCCTTTTACTACTTGAGATAAACTCTTCCATGTCATCTTTGTTGTTAGATTTTCTTAAATGTTTCTATGATACTTAAGTAAAATAATAAGTTTCATTGTTTCTCTAAAGAAAATATTTTTTAAATGAAAAGTTGTGTACGAATGGCCAAGTGAGTAATTGAGTGAATGAACAAGTAACGAACGAGTGAGCAATTGAGTGGTTTTGTGTGTATGTGCATGCATGCACGCATGTGTGTGTGTGTGTGTGTGTGTGTGTGTGTGTTTATACATACATACACCTATGCATGCAAGTGAGTTTGTGTATGTATACATGTGTCTACATGTATGCAAGAATACATGCGTTTGCATTGGTGTGTTGTAAAATGATAGATAGTGTAAGAGTAACAAGGGAATGAGAGACCAATGGATAAGTAGAGCATTTGTGGTAGGTAATCCCACTTTCTATTTTCTTTTTGCATTTAAGCAACGGGTGGCTCATGCGACAGGATCTCTAGAGGGTAGTATTTCTTGAGTATATTGTTTTTAAGAATTTTATACATTTCCCTTCCAAGGTTTCCACTTCTACATCTCCTCAATCCCTAATATAATGATACAAAAAGATCATAGGCCATAGAATTTTATCTATTCTTTGTGTCCTTTTAATCAAATATAATAGTCCAAGGTCCCACATATAAAACTCTATTGTTGGATGTGTTTTTCATACCAAACCTTTGATTTGTCCTTTTCCACTATCATCACATGATTACGGTAGATGTTAGGTCTTTGTGAGCTTTTTCTAGGTGTATGACCCTTTTGATCAATGAATTCTTATCCCATCTTTGTAGAATTATGATATTGACATATTCACAACACCAATATATAACATGCATATCTAGCAATTCCTAATAGCACAATTTGGTAGTCCATCAAGAGAAACATTTGGGTGACTCCATCAGAAACTTCCATGAAATATCTCAACTCCATGGTCGGATCACTTGAATCTACCCTCATAAGACAAGCTTTGTCTCATCCCCCATAAGGATCCATCTAAAAAGAGGATCCTACCATCTCCTAGAAAAATTCGTAGTATCGGTTGGGGTAAATGCTTATGCAAAACATCTCGAACAAAGTTAACTAGTGTCACAAGTGATTCAAAGTGAGTGAGAAACAAGAGGGAATGAAACACATTTTCATGCCACTACACAAACACAGTGTGAAAAACTCTAGAGTGCATCGTCATCTGGCTTTCTTATTGATCTAGAGAGTTAATGCCATATTAGTCATTAGTGTTAGTGTCCATAGTATGGATGGTTCAAAAATACTAGATTTTTGGACAAGTTTAGCTTATTTTTTATAATTTGGATATTATTTCTTATAAATATCCTAAAAAGTTTTAGAAAACTTCTAAAATAGGGTGACATGCAAAAAGCAAGTTTCTTTTTCAACTAGTTTTGAAGATCTCATGCAAAAAGAAAGGGTTTCAGCAAATCACGCGACATGTGATTGTAGTTTACAGGCAGTAAACATCACTCTGAATGGGGAGAAAAAGGAGTGATCTGGGAGAATTCTAAGCAAGTGTCATTCAGTTTTACCCCCCTTTTGAAGCCAACAGAACCATCAAATTTGCGGTTTGAGTAGTAAAGAAGAAGCTAATGTTTGGTGCACGTTTTTGGTCTACTAGGGAGCTCTAGGAGATCTAACGCTTCGAGATTGCTTCCGAATAGTCCTAGACAAGGATTTTGTTTATCTTCTTAGGTTCTACCAATACATACTACTTTGATTCATTGAGCTTTGTCTTTATCTTGGATACCTCTTGTATATTCTTTTTCTTCTCTTCTATATCCTATTCTTTACTTCCTTTCTCTCTTTGATCCTTGGTGGATACAACCTTTCGACTAAAACCCCTTCGACAACATCCACCCTTCTATCCATAGAATAAATTCTAACTTCGGTCCCCTAAAACAACACTAGTTTGGGATCTAGGACAACATTGCAAGATAGTCAAATATTTGGCTCTTCCCAGTTCTTCTTAATCTAATGTTTTGTGGGAAACCTCTCAACTAACCAAGACCACCATTCCATAAGACAAATCCATTAGGGGTTTTCCCTCCTTTCCATTTGAGATGGGGTCTTATTAATTTTTGAATTACCTCTATCACATTAGTTTGACATATACAAATGCATTAGGGCTGAAAAACATTAAAAATGGCACTTTTGTTAATCCATGGATTAAGAAAAGGGCCAAAGAAATTTTGCCACATGGACAAAAATATGGTATTCTTGTCTCCTCTACTTTTGAGATAGTAGAGTTCATTTTGTGGTTCTCCCCTCCTATTTAGCCAAAATCTTCAAACCCTGACAAGTTTTAGTAGTCCCAATGGCCCCTATTAACTAATAAAAGCTGTTAAAACCTCTGAGAAGACATGACAAAGTTAAGTTTATTAAGACCATTTTGAAAATCGGGAGAATTTTCAAATATCTTAGTGCTCGTAGTATTTTTAATTTGTCTCCTTGACCTCTCTCTTTAGGTTTCTTCCTTTGCACATTGTTTGCATACTCATTGTCTTTTACATCGTGTCCATAAGGCGTCCTTCTCATTCCATAAACTCTTGCACCATGTATAGAAAGAGCGCAAATGGAGAATGGGAGCCCAAAATATTTACTATCAATGATTGGGTTACAATGCTACCATCTTGCAAGGGCTCTCACAGAGTGAAAAAAACAAAACAAGGGGATATCAAATATCATTGGAAGGGACATATCTTTGCCTTCAAAACCACGCCTCAAGGCTGGTTTTCTTTGGTGCAACATGTTTATATGGTTAGAGATATGCACTTGGCTCCATGGGAATGTTTTTCCTAGCAAGCACACTGTAAGTTTGAGTTTTCAGGTTTATGTAAGTATATGGTTTTTTTTGAAGCATATGCTAAATAATGGATTGTTGGTTGTAGATATCTTTCCATCAACAAGTTTCAAGTGGCAACCTGTGGAGACCCTCAGCGGAACATTCCATGCCATTCATAAAGAATTTGCAGACATTATTTATGCTGATCAGACCACGATTTTTTTTCATGAAAGTGGAATTTTTGTGTATTATGCACAATATGTGGTTCCTTCAAGAGGAGGTGTGTATGGATACCTTGAAGATTTGTAGTTACCAAGCCTCTCATCTTTGGATTGGGAGATGCCTAATGAAGCAAAAATGGAGAGTTTTAAACTCAAGATTGCTCAAGATTTTCAAAAGGCTATGACTCCTGGAAGGATCTCAAGAAGAGTACGCTTATTGTGGTTTTTACCTTTGCATGTTTTTGTAGCTTGCTTTAAAACATCATGTTTACAACAACAGACGAAGGTTTCATGGCTAAAGAGAAAATTTTCAAAGGAAGATTTGGACAAAATTTTAGGTCTACATTGGAAAGTCAAGGAATCTGACCACAAAGGTGACTTTATAAGGTGCAATGTGTGCCCTCAATCATTGGGTTTATCCTATAATATATCTCGACAAACTCTTATCATGCGTTTTGATTACAAAAGATACAAACTTAGATTGGGTGCTTGGGTTCCTTTATATTCAGATATTGATTGTAAGACATTGAAACTTACAGTACAAGTTACCGCACAAGAAGTAAAGGAGGTGAACATTACTTCAAAATGGAGTTTTAAGGATATAAGAGACACCTTGGAGTTTCTAGAGAATGTTACTCCTGGATATAAGTTCAAGGTAAATGGTGCTGTAATTGGAAAAAGAGCTGAGAGCTATGTATCATGTATGAGTTGTTTGCCTCCTAGTGTTGTGAGTTTTGGACCATAATATGCATGTATAAATAATTTTGAATCTTTCTTTTGCTCACAAATATTGATGTCAGAAACATGGAATTATACACACTGATAAGTACTATTTAAAAAATATTGGTATAAGCTTTGCAGTGATTCTGTGAATAACAAATTGTCATTTGTGGCCCAAAATGATTTCATTATATCATGAGTTACGAAATTGCAATACAATTTAATAGGAAAGACTTGGTACAAGCTTTATAAATCTTTATGATTCTATGAACAAAAAATCGTCTTTCATGGGTAATATCAAAGTGACATATCATTACATTTTGGGTTAGAATATTGCACTACAGATGTATACACAAGGGGAATGTTACTTCAGTACAAATAGACAAACTGGTAATTATAAGGCTATTCTTTAGCTTCTCTTTGATATTTTGATTTTCCATCCTTGGGTTGTTCTTTAGCTTCTCCATCCTTAAGACTTCTCTCTTTCTTTGGAGAAGTTGCTTCATCTTCCATACTTTCATCCGTCATCGCTAGTTTCCTCTTAGTAGGTGTTTCCCTTGGTCACTCAAAGAAATTAATTACCTCAGGCACTCTTTTCTCCTTGGGCTTTAGAGGGGATGGACTAAATTTCAATGGAGAAAGCTTAGGCATGCCCTTCATTTTGGGCCCCTTTTGTTTGGACCTTGGAGACTTCTTTTTCTTGGTGGTTGCCATTTTCTTGCATTTGTCCTTCGTTGTTGCCTGTCCTTTGAAATTTTTAGTTGGGAGAGGGAAATCTGGGTCCACTAGTGTAATTTCCCTATCTAAAACTAGTTCAATACACCTCTCCCGTATCCACCACATGTATGACTCAACGTAGTCTCTGCACCGTAACAAAACACACAAGTTATTTGAAGTAGCAAGAGACTTTCACTATAAAAAGGATAAAGCATAGGAAACTTACATTCACCCCCTCTACATTCAGTAACTTTGAATCTATTATCCTTGAAGTATTTGAAACCACTGTCCAACCACAACTATGTACCTCATTTTGCAATGGGACCTCTTGAAGCAGAAACTTGAAAGGTCTCTGAGGATCAACAATGGTTTAAAAGCTGGTGTCCAAGTGAGTAGTAACAAGTCTAGTAGCACTACACATATTAACTTATTAGCAAATACTATAAACTTTATCCAATAAAAGATAAAATAAAGAGTGTTTATTGACAATACATCTTTAATTGGCCATGGATTCCTGAAAGAGAATTCATAAAAAAGACCTCTCCTGTAGGAATGCTGATATAGATTAGGCTCCAGTGTCCTCTACAAACCAAAACACAAGTGAGAAATAACGTTAAAGGCAAATCATCAAGAGATAGAATGTTGAAGAAAGTATCTTTCAATATATGGAAAAAAAAAAGATGGTTTGTGACACTATCAAAATCCTTAAAAAACCTTGCAATATTTGAATCAGATTTTGAAAACAAATCCACAGAGAGAAGTGGATCAATAACAAATATACCCTTAGCAATATCAATGCTAAGAAAAGCAACATATGCCATGTATACAAAGTAGAGAATGAATAAGAGAATGATTGCAATATAAGGACCCTTGGAAAAATTCATTATAAATAAAGAGAAGCAAAAGACCTTACCTCAAAAAACAATAAACTACTGAATCTATTAGTTGAGTATCATTTTTCTCAAATAGGATCTTATCCTCTGGAGAAATGCTGAGGTAGTCTTCTTTCTCAGGACTAACAGAAACATTCACGACCATTTGGCCATACACTTTGCCCATCCTCTTGTAGTTCACTTGGCCAAGAGACAAAATATTTCTATGCCAGATCAGATCCTCATTTTCTATTACCTCTTTCCTTTTCTTCTCCAAGACAACCTCTTGCTCACTTGCAACCCTTGTAGGATACAAATGGGTAACCTCTTCAATCTTGGGTGCTAGCGGCTCTTTCTGCTTTCTCCTAGGTGGAACATTGAGGATTTAAATTTCATTTTGATAACTTGATGGAAGAGGCTTCAAAACTTTGTCAAACCTATATCTAAGTCTCCTAACCATACTAAAGTCTTTATTCATTAATGTAATTCGATGTGCATGGGCAGCTGCAATATAAACATCATTCATAAAATCGATTAGAAAATCCTCTACTGCCTCTTGCAAGCATAGTAGGGCAGACAATTGCCATATCTTGTTGAGGTTATCCACAAAAGCAACAGAGGATAATCTATCAGATATATCCTTGACCAGTCTAAAAAATGCAGCCTTAGGAATGAGGTGACTAGTTGACTTTTGAACTTTCCTTATCTCTGCAAAACATCACTACATGTAAAACCATCTTGAATTTCTCTTTTTCCTCATAGGGGCTTCCTTGGGAACTTGAGAGTGAGGAGAAGCTGAGGGCTCAAACTGACCAGATAACTTGTTCTCTGAGGATTCACCTAAACAAACTTTACCAACTAGTGTAATAGGGATAACAATTTCTTCAACTATCTCCTCAACAGTTAGATCATGACCTTCTTCAGAAGATTTCTTCACCAAGACCTTCATTGCAGTTTGTTTGTCCTAGACATCGAAACCCACATGGTGTGATAAGGAAGGTAAACACAAAGACAACTAACTCCCATCGCATCGTAACAGAGAATAGATGGAAGCCTTGAACTCCTCATCGCTTCATAATAAAGGCAAGACCAATACAACACAATAGAGCAAATTTGAGTTTCTACTTTGACCTAATCGCTTCGTATTGGCAGATTCTAATGCAATCGAAAGCACGAGTTTCCTGGTCACAACAATGAAGTCCAATACGACGTGATTGAGGAAGCAAGAATCACGGACTCTTAGTGGACCAGAGACATCATCTGGTAGTCCTTGGTCTGGGAGACTAAGGAGTAGCTCTACATCTTCAGGTGCATCTAGTAGCACTACAGGTAAAGACAAAGGAAAGAATAAAGTGTCAGAAGGCATTGATGCAGTTCTTGATGGAGACTCTAGTGGCTCAGAGAGCTTGTATGATGAGCTTGGCATTCCTTCAGTGAGGACACCAGGTGTACAGAGAGCTCATAATAATGTAAAGGCTCCATTGAGTGATCCGGTGGTACGCAGATCTAGAAGGGTCAGATACCCTATTAAAAGATTTGGTTTTGAAGGTTATGCAGCTCACCATTATGCTTATATGGTGAAGCTAGTTGAGGATGTTGAGCCCACTTGTTTTGAGGATATTGTTGGTCATACTCATTGGGATGCAGCAATGGATGAGGAGATGGCCGCATTAGAGGCCAATAAGACTTGGGATCTAGTATCATTGCCGAAGGGCAAGAAAGCTATTGGATGTAAGTGGGTTTATAAGATTAAGCACAATACAAATGGTTCTATTAGTAGGTACAAAGCTAGGCTGGTTGCAAAAGGCTATGCCCAGACATATGGCATAGATTATGATGAAACCTTCAGTCCAGTTGCTAGGATGGCAACTGTTAGATGTGTGATTGCTTTGGTAGCAGCCAAAGGTTGGAGGTTGTAGCAAATGGATGTGAAGAATGCCTTCTTGCATGGTGATTTGGAGAAAGAAGTGAATATGGATCAGCCAGCAGGTTATGAAGATTTAGAGCATCCCACGTATGTGTGCAGGTTGAAGAAGGCGCTCTATGGGCTCAAGCAAGCACCTAGAGCATGGTCTGATAAGATCAGAGAGTATCTTGTCAATATTGGCTTTTATGTTTCTAATGCTGATCACTCACTTTATGTGAGAAAGGGAGATGCAGGTTTGGTCATCATAGTCATCTATGTGGATGACTTGATTATCACAGGTGATAGTGATAGTGGGATTGTTGAAGTCAAGGACTTTTTGAAGAAGAAGTTTGAGATGAAGGATTTAGGTGAGCTAAGGTACTTCCTTGGCATTGAGGTGATTAGATGTGATGATGGTATATGGCTATCCCAAAGACATTATGGCTTGGATATGTTGTCCAAGTATGGTATGACAGCATGCAAACCACTTTCAGTCCCGTTGGAGCAAAATGTAAAGTTGAGGCTGATGTTGGGGATGAGATAGAAGACCCTACTATGTTCAGGAGGATAGTGGGGAGTTTGATCTACATGACCATTACAAGGCTAGACTTGAGCTATGCTATTGGTCTTATGAGTCAGTTTATGCAAGTACCTAGAAAGCCACATTTGGATGCAACCATACGCATATTGAGATATGTGAAGTCCACATTATATTATGGAATTTCTATGAGGTAGGTACAAATGTACAGGTGTTTGGATACACAGATGCAGATTGGGCTGGTAATATGTCTGATAGAAGATCTACCAGTGGATACATGTTCTCTCTTGGTAGTGCAACAGTTGCTTGGAGCAGCAAAAAGCAATCTACAGTTGCTTTGTCGAGTACAAAGGCTGAGTATAGAGGTGCTACTATTGCAGCATGTGAGGTAGTATGGCTACAAAAGTTAATGGCTGATTTGGATGTGCAAGTGGAAGGTCCAGTTGTCATTTATTGTGACAACATGAGCAGTATACAGTTGGCTAGGAATCCTGTGTTCCATGCCAGGACAAAACATATTGAGGTACACTACCACTTTGTGAGAGAGAAGGTACTAGCAGGTGAGATTGACTTGGTGTATGTCAGCACACAGGATCAGATAGCTGATATCTTCACAAAGGCATTGGGTATAGAGAAGCTTCAAAAGTTTCGAAGCTTACTTGGAGTTGCAGAGATGCAGTTGAGCTTGAGGGGGAGTGTTGAGATGACAAGCTCAACACATGCGGACATTGATGATAGACCGCCTGGTTAGATGGGTCCATACGTCTACACTTAGCACGTCGGTAGTCATTATGATTCTCACATGGCCATTGATTCATTACTTATTATATTCAGGTTGTTACACCTATTTACAGGCATAGTTATAGCGCCAGTCGATAGTGTAGTCGGTTATGCATCGTTTGACTTAGTAGGTCACTTTCCTTTATGTTGTATCTTATCTATACTTTGTGTACATTGTAAAGTGTGTGGAAGAAGAAGAAACCAGAAAAAAAACGTTTTGGACTCCATCACTCTTCTTGTCTCTTGAGTGAGCTTCTCCTTGTGCATTCTGTGTGTTCGGCACAGCATCTTGAGCAAGTCCCCCCACCACACGATTCTTGATAGGGATAGTAGAATGAGACCGCCTCATGAAGAGAATCATCATGGCTATCAAAAGCATGACAAGAAGGACAGTGCGACGCCCAAACGGAAAAGGGTAGGTCGACTGTGATTGTCAATATCCCAAGGGAGGAAAGTACTTCTTTAGGCGATATCCATTGATCAGAAAAGGATCATCAGAGGCATCAATGGTCTGCACTTGAACAGAGCCGTTAGGATTGACAGCAAGTACCTTGTACGGACCCATCCACCGTTGTTGAAGCTTGCCAGGAAACATGCCAAATCTCAAATCATAGTCTAGAACAAGATCACCTTCTTTGAACTCCTTGTGCTTGATGAAACTGTCATGATAGGCCTTGCGTCACGCTTGAGTAGTTTCCATGCACTGTAGGGCCATCCGCCGTACTTTGTCTAAGCATTCCAAGTGTAGAAGATGACATTGCAGTGACTCACTATCTCCCAGCCATTCTTTAACTGCCACTCGCAAGGAGGGCAATTCTAGCTCAACAGGGAAGACGGCTTCTGTACCATACACTAGCTGAAAAGGGGTCTATCCTGTAGCTGCCTTATGGGAGGTTCTGTACGCCCAAAGGGCTTCTGTAAGTCGATCATCCCAGTCATGACGATGTGCGGGAATCGTTCTTGTCAGAATCGAGCAAAGGATACGATTGGTGACTTCAACTTGGCCATTGGCTCTAGGGTAATAAGAAGTGGACTTACGATGGCGGATCTTATACAGCTCAGTCAGCTCCTCCATGATTTTATTAAGGAAATAAGTACCTCTGTCACCTACCAGCTCAAGGGGACTGCCAAAACAGGTGATAATATTCTCATACATGAACAGGGCTACGCTATTACCATCGTCCCACTTTAGGGCTTTAGCTTCACACCACTTTGTGACATAATCCATACATACTAAGATGTATCTATTCTGCTTCCGTGTGGTAGAGGTGGATCAATGGGACCCACAAAATCAATCCCCCACTTCTCAAATGGCTTTAGGGGAAGAATGGGTTGACATGGCATGGCACTTGTTTTGGTGGGTTTCCCCATTCGCTGACAAGCATCACATCTCTTATAATAATCATATGCATCCTTGTGAAGGGTCGGCCACCAGTATCCTGCTAATAAAGCCTTCCTAGCTTTACTTCTCCTGCGAAATGTCCATCACATGGTTCGTCATGGCATGCTTTCAATACTATGCCGATTTCACCTCCTACAACACATCTTCGTAGCACTTCATCTTTGCCTTTCTTGTACATGGCTCCGCATAACAAAGTGTAGGGGGCTGATTCTAACAAAAGCTCCTTCCTCTCATGACTTGAGATGCTATGGGGATTCTGTTGAGTTGTGAAGAGATTGGCTATGTCTGCATACCAGGGAGTAACTGTTTCAACTAGAAACAAGGAAGTGTCAGGAAGGTCTGGATCATCATGTTCCTCGTCTTCTGTTTGAGGGATCCGTGATAGATGATCGGCTAGGACATGGGAACGGCCAGTCTTAGTGACTACTTTAAAATCGAACTCCTGGAATAGGAGCAACCATCTCATCAGTCATCCTTTAACATCTGCTTTGTTCATCAGGAATGCCAGGGGCTCATGATCCACATAGAACTTGAAATGTGTGGACAAGAGATAGTGTCGAAACTTCTCCAGTGCAAACACCATTGCCAAGCACTCAAGCTCTGTCACTGTATAGTTCCGTTCCCTATCAGTAACCTTTCGGCTTGCATAATATATCAGTTGATCTAATTTGGATGGGCCCTTTTGACATAGGACATCACCTAGCCCTTCAACTGATGCATCTGTGTGCACATGGAACTCCTTCGTCCAATCAGGAGGCTGTAAAATAGGTGCTTGGATCAGGCATTGTTTTAGGGTATTAAAGGCTTCTTCACAGTCATCCATCCAAAGAAAATCAGTTTCTTTTCTTAGGAGCTTGTGTAGAGGGGCTGCCTTAGTTGCAAAATGTGCAATAAATCTTCTATAATAGCCCACATGGCCAAAAAATCCTCTCAATTGCTTGAGGTTCGTCGGTGTTCTTAAGGCGGTAATCTTTTCAATCTTTGTCAGGTCTGTTACAATTCCTTGTGCAAAGACAATATGGCCCAAAAGCACTCCTAAGGAGACGCCAAAGACACATTTGTCGGGGTTGAGAGAAATCCCATACTCTTGGCATCTGTCAAAACATTGCTCTAGGTGTCCCCAATGCTCACAGATCAAACTATAGACATAGAAGTCATCAAGATACACCTCAATGAAATCATGCAGATGATTCTGGAAGGCTACCATCATTACTTGTTGGAAGGTGGCAGGAGCATTACAGAGTCTGAATGGCATCACTCTGTAGGCATAAGTCCCCCATTCAGTGGTAAAGGTTGTTTTGGATTGGTCCTCTTCTACGATTTGGACTTGGTTATATCCACTGAATCCATCCAAGAGGGAATATACCTCATGGCATGCCACTATGTCCAACAGTTGGCCTGTAAAAGGGATAGGGAAATGAACCTTCTTTGTCTTCGAATTGAGCTTTCGAAAGTCAACACATATTGGAAGTTTCCCGTTCTTTTTG
The DNA here is from genome assembly GCF_053477565.2 of Lygodium microphyllum. Lineage (NCBI taxonomy): Eukaryota > Viridiplantae > Streptophyta > Polypodiopsida > Schizaeales > Lygodiaceae > Lygodium > Lygodium microphyllum. The sequence continues at coordinate 50,580,750 of NC_141151.1, read as the reverse complement.
GGTACTACCACAATGGGCGAAACCCATTCACTATTAGCCATGGGATAGATGAACTCAGCTTCAAGCGGTTTCAATAATTCGGCCTTCAGCAGAGTGGAATAATTAGGATTCATCCGTCTTTGTCTTTGCCTTAAAGGTTTGGCATCGGGCTCTAGATCAATGTGATGTTGACATACTGTGGGATCAATCCCCTTTAGGTCTTTATAGGACCAAGCAAACACATCTAAGTTCTCTTTGAATAGGTCTCGCAAGACCACTAGTTCTTCTTCTGGAAGATTGAGACCCACTTTGAGGTGATGTTCAGTACCCTCAGCATCCAAGAACGCTACTTGTCTTTCACCTTCCACTTCGCGAATAAATGTTCCACGGATTGGTTCTGGGTAGAGGTCACTCTTTCAAGAGAGTCATATCCTCATCTGATGTCCCACTAGAACCAGTGTCCTCCTTCTAAACAGATGACTCATTTGTCTGTTTAAGTTGTTGGATGGGTATCAAAGCTTTATTTGCTTTTGTTTGAGTGGTGACCTCTTTTGGACTTAGGGATTCATCTTCAGAGGATGCATCCAATAATGTCACATAGCATGGACCTGCTAGAGGCCGTGACTTTAAGGGCTTGGGCTTCTGTGGGGGCAAGGGGTATCATCATCATCTCTTCTTTGGACTGAACAATCAGGGCGATAGGAGCCACTGGTGAACTTAATTTTTATGCCTTTAATCCATTACTTATACAGATTTTGCATACTTTGTGGTCCATTGATCAACCCAAATGGAACCATGGTCATTCCATCCAGTACCCTGAGATATTCGGCCTCTGAGGTCTCTGTAGGGACATCAATAAGATCATCCTCTATTAGAGGGAATTCTTCATCTACACTTTCATAGCCTACTTCATTTTCATCCTCATCAGTTTCATCCTCATCCTCTGGAGGCTCTGTCTCTACTTCTGTAGAGGCTCTATAGGAGAAGAACAGATCGTCTGCCTCTGCATGCACTTCTGCTTTTGTCACTAGTTCTGACTGTTCTTTTGCCTCTGGCTCTGGCTTTGTATCTGTTACTATCTCTGTAATTGTCTCTGTTCTGTAGCCACTATGTATCTGCTCTGCCTCTGTAGTGTCTCTACTCTGTCTCTGCGACTGTCATGTAACAGGGAGAAAAGTACATCCATGCTTCTATTTCACTGTCAGAGGTGATTTCAGAGGTTAATTCTAGTTGAGGCAGGAGATATTCACTCATGGACAAGGATTTTACTTCATTGGCAGTTGGCTTACAGTACCCACTGTTAGGGACTGTGCCTCTATTTTCTTAGGAAAGATTTCCTTAACAGCTTCTTTATCTCCTGATGTACCATCTGTTGCCTCATTAGAGGAGTCAGTTATGACTTCAATGAATGTGGATCCATTGCCTTTTTGTGATCCATACAACTTTAACACCGCTTTGTTGGGTCCTCTACCTAGGGTTAGGGTTCCTTTGAACCAGTCCGTCCTGGCTCTTGCTTCAAAAAGCCAAAGTCTTCCCAACACCAGAGGGTATGAGGTCCCATAAGAATTTGGTTTGACCACCAAATATGTCAACTAATAGTCTTTTCCTACAAGGGTTGTTTTTACATATGGGAGGATGCCCAATGGTTTGACTCTACTTTGGTCTGCGAATCTGATAAGCCATTGTGTAGGTTGAATTCCTTGCAACCCTAAGTCCTTCATTGTGACATCCGTCATTATGTTTACTAATGAGCCTCCATCAATCAATGCATCTGAAATGAAGCATCCTTCTATCCATACACTAATCTCTAGGGTTCCAGGATCTAGTAAGGCATTAGCCACATCTACTTCCTTTACTGGCTCTAGGGCCTTATTGGTCTTAGTTGTTGTTGAAGGAGCGATTCTTAGTCCACTCCTTTGTGTTAAGATGCTTTTGAATCTCTTTCACAACTGGGAGACAACGTCAGCAACTGTTGGAATGCTAAGTTTGGTTTAAAAGTGTCTAGATCTTTGACCAAATCATAATCTTTAATAGGATCCACAGGCTTCTCCAGCTGGCTGAAGAACGGTGGTATACACAAAAGTGTTATGTGCATGTATTTGTAAAGGGTAGGAATACTCAAAATTAAAGGCCAAAGGTCTTATAATATCAAATGTATCAAAATTTCAAAGAAAATATTAATTACGAAGGGCTGTGCTTTTTGGGGAAGAGGTGGGGTGGAGTGCATTAGTGGTTATGTGCCTCTTTCCCTTCCCAATCTTGTCCAATTGCATATTTCCTTTTTGGTGGTGCAAAAAATTGTTCTCTCTTCTCTCTCCTCTGTCTTTTGTGCAGAAATTCTTCTTTTCCCTTTTGTTCTTGTATAATGGTTGAAGATATGGATGAAGATGATGAAGATGATGAAGATAACGAATCAGTTCATTATTAAGTGGAAGATTTATGGTTTCTTTTTAGTTTTGAGATTAATGGCTCAACCATGTGCATAGATTTTGCATGCTTCTACCTTGGTTTCATGTTCATTTTCTGCAGTGGGAGGGTTGCTGTCATTTTGGTGCGCAACTGGGGAACAAACTGAAGAGTAGAAACAGAGAGAATGACCATCCATGGAAGATTTGGCATTCATTGAGAAGTTTCTAGACATCATCAAGTGGGAGATTGTGAAGAAGCTTCAGGAGTCTTGGTCTGTAGAGGTTCATGAAGACAAGAAGGAAAAAAGTTGGAATTTGTTCGTGGATGCTCAACAACAAGATACATGGGATGCTTGGTGCACTGATAATCTTCTATTTGTTCAATTAGCAACCCACTGGAAGTTGGTAGACAGAGTGTTTTTCACAACATACACTGTTAAAACCCTCAGAAGTTGGCATTATTATAATGATGCAACAACAATCCTATTAAGAATGAGTTTTGATACTTTCAGAACAGAATATCTTCCCCTCTGTAGTGGTTTGAAAGCTGAATTCACAGATGTTGCAAAGAAGGAAGTAGAGGAGATGTTGACCAGAGAATCTATCAAAGATTGAAGCCCCCTTTGACACTATCCGGTTGAGTCCAGACCAACTAGTTGAAGCCAACTCCCGGATGAATGACGCAATAAAGAGACAAGCATTGGAACGAGTCTAGAGGTACGTGAGAAGAGAGAAGGCAAAAATCAAAGCTGAGAACAAGCTCGCAGCAGAAGCCTCCTTTGACGCCCTAAAAGCACTCTTTACAGAAGTCCCCATGGCGACTCAAGGTCCCTTCCTAGTTAGATTCATCCTGAAAATATTGATGACAGGCCAGCAAATGTAGTCCCATTGCCAGTTTTTAAGGGAGAGTACAATGAAGACCCTGATCTTCATGTAGCAGAATTCATGGTAGCATGTGTGGCTAACAATGCTAGAACCCTTGAGCATTGGTTAGCAATATTCCCCGCCACTTTCAAGGGTGTGGCATTTCAATGATATGAGAGACAAGCAGCAGGAACTTTTGGCACATGGGATGGACCTGAAGTTGGTCTTCCTCACTAAATTCAGGCGAGAAGGTTTTGAAGAGCGGATGCGAGAGGAGTTCATGAATCTAAGTCAGTCCTCTAGAGAAAAAGTAGAAGCTTATGTCTCACGAATGGAATCCATCTTGAAGAGATGGACTAACCATCATTTGGATGAAGGAATCCAAAAAGGAGTGTTTCTCAGGGACCTACAACTAGAAGTTTGTAAGTTCGTGGAATTGAGAAGACTAGACAATCTGCAAGCTGCAATGGAAGGTGCAAGATTGTATGACGAAGTTGAAGCAAGACTGTCAATGACTCCAAGAAGAGGAGTCTTACCCCCTCATATGTCTGGAATGGTATACCCACCAAATACAGTCCCATGGACAATTCCCTACCCCCATCCCCAGATGCAAACAGTGTCGCAGTATTTTATTTATTATGGTGGATGTGGATGTGGATGTGGCCCCCTCATGTAAGTGTGTATTTTAGTGATTTTGTAAGAATGTAAATGTTATCCCCTTTACAAAATATAAAAATATTATATGTGCATGGACATTTTTGTCCCTTGTTTTTATGCTTCTTTTGAGTGTCATCATATTCCTCCCACACTGAAATGTGAAGCATCCTCGTGAACCTTGTCAAAGAAGAACCACTGTCTAACATAAATAACTTCCAAAATTGTTAGTAAAATAACTTTGATCACAAGGCCTAGCCATGGTAGGGTCTGGGACTCCAAATCCACGACCACTAGAGTAAGGGAACTCCTGCCTCAAATACTCCCACACTGAAAAACTTTACTAGTCTTCAAAGGATAGGGTTTTTTCTTCCACAAGGAATCACAAGCACAACTTCTTTGTCCAATGTAGAAAGAAAGAAGGCTCCATCATGTAGCTCCATAGGCACTTGAGGGAACACCATTTGATTGTAACCACATCTTTATGTATCTTTGGATGTAGGGGTTTTATTAGCATTGATAGCTAGGAAGAAAACCCCATTAGAGATTTACCTTAGGTTATGTAACTTGAGTGAGGCTTTAACTTTTGTGTTGTTAAAGGTTATTGTTAGATGACATTAGAATTATTTAAGCTATGAGACCCTTAACAATAGGATGATGGGTTTGAGAGGGTATCATAGGAGAAAGGGAAGGGAAGATGACGTGTGTCTCTTAAAGGAGAGGAAGATAGCCATGGGGAGGAATATATTGGCAAGGATGGAGAGGTGAAGAGTAGGGAAAGTCATCATAGAGGAGGATGAAGATGGTGCCACAGTGGAGACTCAAGAGAAATAGTGTAGTATTGCTAAGTTTGAGGGAGGGGGATGAAGGGACTATAAAAGGACATGGAGATACATTCAAGGGGTCTCAAAGGGATTGAGCTTAGAGATTCATTTGAGAGGGAATATAGAATAGGACCATGCATGCGTCAAAACACAGTTTCGATCAAGATAGGTCGCATTCACATGGGAAAAACGGAAAAATGGCACTCGAAAACGAAGTCAAAAATTAATAACAAATTATCGGTTCACCGGAAGAGAGGGTAGAAAAAAGGAAAAATGTGCGAGGGAAGGGGTTACACAAGACTGTCACATCCAACTTGAGTTCCGAGGGAATTAGGAGGGTTTCATATGCAAAAAACACGAAAAATGCATTTAAAAACACGCGGAAAAATTAATAACTAAAAATTCAGCTGTTAGAAAAGGAGGGAGAAAAAAGGAAAAAGTGGGGGGAAGGTTGGCAGGATACAGCTGGCAAATCAAACTGGAATTTCGGTGAAAATAGGGCAGGCTCACATGAAAATTTGTGAAAAAGAAGCACAAAAAAAGCTCGAAAACCCGCAAAAATAAATGAAGGATGAACCGTACATCAAAATGACACGGAGTAAAAAGGAAAAATGTCAAGGAAAAAGGGTAAGACATGGATATCACATCAGATCACCAGTCTGAAGCAAGCAAGGAGTGTTCACATGGGAAAAACGGTCCAATGGATGCAAAATACTTCAAAAATTAATAACTTGAAAATCGTCGATCAGAACAGACGTTGGTAAAAAGGAAAAAGGATAAGTTCAAAGGGATGAACAAGGCTATAAGTTTAGATTGGAATTTCAGGGAACATAGGGTGCATTTACATGAAAGGATAGCAAAATCATGGAAGGAAGGAAATTGCAAGGGAACGGCCCCAAGGGTGGGTTAAAAATGAACGGGTGGGTGGGGAAGGAACCCCATAAGGGTAAAAGCAAGGCATGCATAGATGCATTATCAGGTTAAGGTAAATACAGAGGGGATTGCAATGTAGACGCGCAGGGACACATCCCCACACTTAAAACCTTAACAGATAGGGTTGACCGAGCAACAGGGACCTAGTACCACACAACAGACCATTCGCTAATGTCCCCACACTTAAAACATAACCGTCACTGATAACAAAAGGTGTAGGGTTAGAAAAACTTGGCCCATGTTGTCGAGAATCAAGGTTGATTGTCTATGACACATCCACTATCGATGTCGGCTGCTGCAGGAGGTACCAAGGTATCTTCATAGCACACATTCTTCATGGCAGGGACCACGCGGCAGCACCCAGGGAGGTAGTTGGTTGAAGGAAGTGCAGTAAATTCATCGATGACGAGGGATATGGCACTCACTCATAATCACTCATATGAAATGAAAGAGCAGTCACTCACCCCATGATTGATATCACTCGAAGAAATCAGAATGAAAACCCATAGCTGACACCTGGTTTAGGAAGCGACAAAGGAATGGTGCAGAGGGAGTATGCCAAGGTGCACCATTGATGGTGCATCAGTACGTCCAACTCGTCTGGCATAGGTGCAAGGAGGAAGGCCAGGGAGCCTTGTAGTGTAGTGTGTAGAACAAAATGATGTGTCATGTTTTGATGGCAGAAACCCAGCCTGTGGGTGCATAGGGAAATGGAAATGTACCTGACTCCAATTGTTGTAACGTCCCTCAATCCTCACCTCTCGGTAATTGATTGAAGAAATTCCAGTCACACTCAACCCACCCTCTGTCTCACACTCTGTTGAAAGATACAGAGGGCAGCCATGTCCTGAAACCCGTTGATGTAATCCTCACGATCACTTGTGCAAAGGTTGTATGCCTTGTGCGCATTTGATGGTGCAACTGTGCATCCCGCCCTGTGCCGGCATAGAGTGCAAGAAGGAAGGCCAGAGAGCCTTATGGTGCAGTGCACAAGAACAAATTGTGCTTTTTGCATTGAGAGGCCCATCCCATATATGCAACACTCCGTTCACACTTCTCACCTCTCATTTGATTTAAAGGGAAAGACAGGTCACTCGCCCCACCCTCTGTCTCACTCTCTGATAGATACAGAGGGAAGCCCATACGCACATCCCCATCCTGTTAGGATGAAAGCTCACATCACTCAAAAGGTCAGGATCATAAGGAGGAGGCATACCTAGGGAGGTAGCCTACAAATCACGTACATCAATGATTTGTAAGAAGAGTTGTCTGTTAAGAAGGGCAGACAGACCAATATTGTAGAGACAACACACCAAGGGAGATGGCTTCAAATTTCTTGCTAAAGAGGTTCTACTGGTGAGTCAGCTATCCTGAACTGTGGGGTGTTACCTACCTTTTCCACAATCAGCTTCTCATCCAAGGTTGTTTCCACTTTTCTTGGAACGAGGCCTATTATGACAGGGAATTTCTTCCTTTTCTCCCATAACAGTTTTGTTTGTTTTTCTTTTCTTTTTCTTTTTGCTTTTTCTTTTCTCTTTTTTTTCTTTTGTTTTCTTTTTTTAAAAATTTTTTGTCTTCTTTGTTTTCCTTTATTTTTTAAAAAATTTCTTAATAAGGGCATGGTAGAAATACCATATATTTGGACCAACCTCGCCACCTTTGTTGGATTAGACGAGAAGAGAACAATGTCGGGTTGACATGTTTGCGCAAGGGGATAGTAGAACGAGACCGCCTCATGAAGAGAATCATCATGGCTATCAGAAGCATGACAAGAAGAACAGTGCGACGCCCAAAAGGGAAAGGGTAGGTCGATTGTGAGTGTCAAGATCCCCAGGGAGGGAAGTACATCTTCAGGTAATATCCATTGATCAGAAAAGGATCATCAGAGGCATCAACGGTCTGCACCTGAACAAAGCCATTAGGATTGACAGAAAGTACCTTGTACGGACCCATCCACCATTATTGAAGCTTGCCAGGAAACTTGCCAAATCTCGAATCATAGGCTAGACCAAGATCACCTTCTTTGAACTCCTTGTGCTTGATGAAACTATCATGATAGGCCTTGCATCGCGCTTGAGTGGTTTCCATGCACTGTAGGGCCATCCGCCGTATTTCGTTTAAGCATTCCAAGTGTAGGAGACGACGTTGCAGTAACTCACTATCTCCCAAGCATTCTTTAACTGCCACTCGCAAGGAGGGCAATTCCAGCTCAACAGGGAAGACAGCTTCTGTACCATACACTAACTGAAAAGGGGAATGTCTTGTAACTGCCTTATGGGAGGTTCCGTATGCCCAGAGGGCCTCTGTAAGGATCGTCCTAGTCGTGATGATGTGTGGCAATCGTTCTTGTCAGAATCGAACAGAAGATACAATTGGTGACTTCAACTTGGCCATTGGCTCTAGGGTAATAAGGAGTGGACTTACGATGGCGGATCTTATACAGCTCAGTCAGCTCCTCCATGATTTTATTAAGGAAATAAGTACCTCTGTTACTTACCAGCTCGAGGGGACTGCCAAAACATGTGATAATATTCTCATACATGAACAGGGCTACGCTGTTACCATCGTCCCGCTTTAGGGCTTTAGCTTCACACCACTTTCTGACATAATCCATACATACTAAGATGTATATATTCTGCTTCCGTGTGGTAGAGGTGGATCAATGGGACCCACAAAATCAATCCCCCACTTCTCAAATGGCTTTAGGGAAAGAATGGGTTGACATGGCATGGCACTTGTTTTGGTGGGTTTCCCCATTCGCTGACAAGCATCATATCTCTTACAATAATCATATGCGTCCTTGTGGAGGGTCGGCCACCAGTATCCTGCTAATAAAGCCTTCCTGGCTGTCGCTTCTCCTGCAAAGTGTCCACCACATGGTTCATCATGGCATGCTTTCAATACTATGCCGATTTCATCTCCTACAACACATCTTCGTAGCACTTCATCTTTGCCTTTCTTGTACAGGGCTCCACCTAACAAAGTGTAGGGGGTTGATTCTAACAAAAACTCCTTCCTCTCACGACTTGAGATGCCATGGGGATTCTGTTGAGTTGTGAAGAGATTGGCTATGTCTGCATACCAGGGAGTAACTGTTTGAAGTGTCAAGAAGGTCTGGTTCATCCTGTTCCTCGTCTTCTATTTGAGGGATCCATGATAGATGATCGGCTAGGACATGGGAATGACTAGGCTTAGTGACTACTTCAAAGTCGAACTCCTGGAATAGGAGCAACCATATCATCATTCGTCCTTTAACATCTGCTTTGTTCATCAAGAATGCCAGGGCCTCATGATCCACATAGAACTTGAAATGTGTGGACAAGAGATAGTGTCGAAACTTCTCGAGTGCAAACACCATTGCCAAGAACTCAAGCTCTTTCACTGTATAGTTCCATTCCCTATCAGTGACCTTTTGGCTTGCATAATATATCGGTTGATCTAATTTGGATGGGCCCTTTTGACATAGGACATCACCTAGCCCTTCAACTGATGCATCTGTGTGCACATGGAACTCCTTCGTCCAATCAGGAGGCTGTAAAATAGGTGCTTGGATCAAGCATTGTTTTAGGGTATTAAATGTAAAATATTACACGGCGCAGCGAACAGAATCTGAGAAAGAGATAGAGAGTACACAACAGATAAGAGGAGAATCAGTAAATTCTTTAACTCCAAACAACTGATACAAAGATGGCTCTGTCCACCCGTGCGCTTCCACTGTGTGAAGCTTAGATGGCGATCTAGACAGAAGATAGGTGAAGAGTTTAAGGCTAGCTGGAACAACAACTCTGACTGGGTGAAAGATGAGTGAGTGATGGCTACGAAGGGGTTTAGCTTTTATAGCCCGCGAAGGTCGTTAGGTCGGCCTGCTGACCGACCTACCATATGAGCCTCCACTAGTCGGCCAGGGAATATTCCCTTTACCATCAGGCCGGGGGCGCTGCCCCCCCTGGGACCCCCCAGCCAGGGGCCGCTTCCGCGGCCCTCGGACCCCACAATAGGGGCCCCTTTTAACTCCCTTACCACGCAACTCAATGCAATGTGCCTCGAGTTGCTACAAACTTAACCACTCCGTCTAACCCAAAGATTAGACCCACAACAGTCACCTTTTTGGGATCCGGTCACATAGACCTCATCTGATATACAAGTCAGGACTCAACCAATGTCCGGACTCACATTTGGCTTCTCCTCATAATGGGGGCCTTACAACTTTGAGCACCATGGATCATTGGTAGCACCTAATGAGGGTGGGGCATTGATCATATCTAACACCCCCCCTCAATGTCCACCCATAGGTGAACTATCTCCTCGGCCCAATGCCGAGTCTCTGAAGATGAACTTGAAGCAGATCCTTCGTAAGTGCTTTGGTGAAGATATCTGCTCCATTCTCCTCTGTTGGACAGTAGACCAATTCCACTATCCCATCCTCCATCAAATCACGCACATAGTGATACTGGATCTCTATATGTTTGGTGCGTGCATGAAACACTGGATTTTTGGCAATAGCGATGCAACTCTGATTGTCACATCTCAGCACAATTGGTTCTTCATCCTGCACTCCCATATGCCATAGAATCCTTCTCAACCATACGGCCTCACTTGCAGCAAAACAAGCTGCCTTGTACTCTGCTTCGGTAGAAGACAATGCCACTGTTGGTTGCTTCTTACTAATCCAAGAGAAAATTCCTGAACCCAAAGAGAAACAATAACCAGAAACTGACTTCCTAGAATCAATGTCTCCTGCCCAATCTGAGTCACAGTTCCCCACAAGAGAAGTTCCGAAACTGTATGTGATACCATAGTCAAGAGTTTTCTTCAAGTATCTGAGCACCCGCATCCCAGCCTTCCAATGACTCTCATGAGGTTTGTTTGAGAACCTGCTCAAAACACCAACAGCAAAACTGATATCTGGTCTGGTGTTACACAAGTAGATCAGACTGCCGACCAACCTCCTATACCTCTCAATGTCTGCTAATGCTGATGTATCCTCGATGGATAACTTTGCATTCACCTCCATAGGTGTAGCTATCTCCTTGCACTCGGTCATGCCAAATGCCTTCGAGATCTCCCATGCATACTTCTTCTGAGAGATGAAGATCTTTCCTGGCTCTTGCCAGACTTCAATCCCCAAACAATAGTGCAGCAAGCCCAAGTCTGTCATTTCAAACTCAGAACTCAAAGCCTTTCGAGTTTGGTTGATCATATCTTCATAGTCACCTGTAATAAGAAGGTCGTCCACATATAGGACAATCACTACAGACTTTTCACCATCCCTGTAAACATACAAGTTAGCATCTGAGGCACATCTTTTGAAGTTTAGGTTTAAAAAAGAGCCTATCTATCCGCTGGTACCATGCTCTAGGGGCTTGTTTCAGCCCATACAATGCCTTCTTCAGTTTACATACTTTGTTCTCAGAATGGGGGGCCTCAAACCCTGGTGGCTGAGCCACGTACACCTCCTCCTTGAGGTCACCATTTAAGAACGCTGACTTAACATCCATTTGGTACATTGGCCACTTCTTGTGGGCAGCCACTGCAAGTACTGTGCGAATAGTGGTCATTCTGGCAGTTGGGGCAAATGACTCTTGAAAATCAAACCCTTCAACTTGTGAAAATCCTTGGGCAACCAGTCTAGCTTTGTACTTTTCTAAGGTACCATCAGCCTTGTACTTTACCTTCCAGATCCACTTGGTGCCAATAACCTTCCGCTTTGCTGGTCGATCCACTAGCTCCCAAGTGTCATTCTTCATTATGCTGTCATGCTCCGCCTGCATAGCATCCTTCCATGATGGATCTGCAAGTGCTTCTTCTAAGTCAGTTGGCTCCTTTACTTCTCTCATAATCTCGACGATCAAGGCCATATTGACTATGTGAGCAGAAGCCCTCCTTTGCTCCTCTATTCTCTGAGACCTCCTTGGTCCGTCTGCCTTCTCCTCAACAGATGCAGGCATAGGATTATTGTGGTCATAGAGCTGCTTCACCCAGCGCGGCAATGGATTTTCCGGTGGGGTGATGTCAGGTTGGTGAACTTTTTCCTCATCATTTGAAGATGATGCTTCCTCCTCCTTAAGGATAGGGATAGCTCTCGAGACAGGTTCATAATGGACTACTTCTTCGCTTGATGATAAAGTGGAAGAACTTGCCTTCTCCTCCTCCACTGTATGCGGCTCCTCCTTGAACACCACATCACGACTCGCGATGATCTTCTTTGCCTCTTGGTCATATAACTTGTAAGCCTTCTGCTCATCACTATAACCCAAGAAGATACATTTTCTACTTTTTGGTTGTAACTTGTTTCTCTTCTCATCTGGAACATGTGCATAACATTCACATCCAAAAATTCTGAAATGTGAAACAGATGGTTTCTTACCAGTGTAAGCCTCATGACGTGTTTTTCCCTTGAGAGCCTTTGTATAGCTCCGATTTAGAATGTAGACTGCAGTATTAACAGCTTCAGCCCAAAAATGGTTAGGCAATCCCTTGCCCTTTAGCATGCATCTTGCCATCTCCACAATGGTGCGATTCCTGCGTTCCACAACACCGTTCTGCTGAGGTGTGTGAGGCGTCGTCAATTGACGCTTGATCCCTTTGCTCTTGCAAAAGCCTTCAAACTCCTTTGAGTTGAACTCACCACCACCATCTGTTCTAAATTTCTTCACACTTTTCCCTGTTTCATTCTCAACAAGTATTAGCCATTCTTTAAACTTACCAAAAGCTTGAGCCTTATCACGAAGGAAGTACACCCACATCTTCCTACTGTAGTCGTCGACAATCAACATAAAATAAGAAGATCCTCCCAAGGCCTGTGTAGGCATCTTACCACACAAGTCAGCATGCACCAACTCTAGAGAAGCCTGTGCTCTATTCTTGCTTTCTTGTGGAAATGCCTTTCTTTGTTGCTTGCCCATTATACAAGCTTCACATGGTTCCTTCAATTCAGTTATTGTAGGTAGGTGAGAAACCATACCTTGCTTTTGCATCTCCTTCAATACTGCAAATCCGATGTGTCCAAACCTTTCATGCCAAAGCTTACTTGTGCCCACTCCAGCGGTGGCTGTAAGAGCACTTAGCTCATACAAGTTGTTCCTTCTTTCTCCTTTGCCAACAATTGTGCCAGCACTATCAATAATTTCTGCACCTGTCTTCTTGAACCTCACTTCATGACCAAGATCAGTTATGGCAGCAACTGATAAGAGATTTCTCCTGATTTCGGGAACATACAACACATTTGAAAGCTTTTTGACTTCACCATTTGCAGCAACAAAAGAAATAGTGCCTGTGCCCGCAGCAGAGCATTTAGCATCATTTCCAACCGTCACAGTGATGGATTCTTGTAGAGGCTGCATAGAACTGTATAGACCTTTCTTGTTGGTCATGTGACGGGAGGCCCCACTATCCAACACCCAAGAGTCAGTGGTAGATTCTTCTTGCGCCAAGGAGCACACTTCCTCAATGGTCGCCATGAATAATTCCAACTCTGCTTCAGCCGTATTGGCTGTCTCTTTTCCTTTACTTTTAAGGGTACCATTCTTTTCATCTGCCTTCTTGGCACGACAATCTGCAATTGCATGTCCTTTTTTCTTACAGTAGAAGCACTCTCCTTGAAACTTCTTCTTGCCGCCCTTCTTCTTTTTGTCACCATCATTTTTGGTGGAGGAAACACCTTTGCCTTTTGCATTGGCAGAGAATGCAGCATCTCCATTGTTGCTTCCTTCTCGGGCTTTCAGCCTCAACTCCTCCTCCATTAATAATGCACAAAACTCCTCAAAAGTCAAAGCTTGAGGTCTCACCTGAGTATTAAGGGCAGTTACTAGTCCATCAAACTTTTGTGGACAAATCCGAAGACACCTCCGAGCTAGCTCTTCGCTAGTCTTTTGTATCCCAGCGCCAGCCATCTGGTCGCGCAGATTCTTAATCCGAGTGATGAATGCTTCAACCGTCTCTCCTTCAGCAAACTTCTCCGCTGCTAGTTGATTCTCCAAGTTTTGAATCCTTGTTTGGTTTTGTGTTTCATACTGACTCCTTAGTACATTCCAAGTCTCTAACGCTTTGGTTGTATGCTGAATTAGAGTCAAAACACTGTCAGAACAGCTTGTAACTAAGGCACACAATGCATCTGCATTCCTTCGTTTCCAAGCTCGTAGAAGATCTGCATTCGGAGGAATCATCACACTAGGATTTGATGGGTCGGGGGTAGGCTGTGGTTTTGCGTCAGTCCCCAGCACAGTCTCCAGAAGCTCATAAGAATCAAGGATAGTTGTAATTTTGAACTTCCACAAGGTGTAGTTTGTACCATCTAACTTGCCTTCGCTGAAGGTTGGTGGACGAATCCTCAGTGTTTGAATAGCCGGTACAGCAGCACCATCTCCTGCACCGCTTCCTGATGCGCCAGAACTGCTTCCCGGAGTCGACATCGTTTCTCTTTGCTGTTAAAGCCTTTGCCTCTTGCACGCTCTCCGATCTCTAGAGCCCCCTGGGCTCTGATACCATGTAAAATATTACACGGCGCAGCAAACAGAATCTGAGAAAGAGATAGAGAGTACACAACAGATAAGAGGAGAATCAGTAAATTCTTTAACTCCAAACAACTGATACAAAGATGGCTCTGTCCACCCGTGCGCTTCCACTGTGTGAAGCTTAGATGGCGATCTAGACAGAAGATAGGTGAAGAGTTTAAGGCTAGCTGGAACAACAACTCTGATTGGGTGAAAGATGAGTGAGTGATGGCTGCGAAGGGGTTTAGCTTTTATAGCCCGCGAAGGTCGTTAGGTCGGCCTGCTGACCGACCTACCATATGAGCCTCCACTAGTCGGCCAGGGAATATTCCCTTTACCATCGGGCCGGGGGCGCTGCCCCCCCTGGGACCCCCCAGCCAGGGGCCGCTTCCGCGGCCCCCGGACCCCACAATAGGGGCCCCTTTTAACTCCCTTACCATGCAACTCAATGCAATGTGCCTCGAGTTGCTACCAGCTTAACCACTTCGTCTAACCCAAAGATTAGACCCACAACAGTCACCTTTTTGCCATCCGGTCACATAGACCTCATCTGATATACAAGTCAGGACTCAACCAATGTCCGGGCTCACATTTGGCTTCTCCTCATAATGGGGGCCTTACAACTTTGAGCACCATGGATCATTGGTAGCACCTAATGAGGGTGGGGCATTGATCATATCTAACATTAAAGGCTTCTTCACAGTCATCCGTCCAAAGGAAATCGGCTTCTTTTCTTAGGAGCTTGTGTAGAGGGGCTGCCTTAGTTGCAAAATGTGCAATAAATCTTCTATAATAGCCCACATGGCCAAGAAATCCTCTCAATTGCTTGAGGTTCGTCGATGCTCTTAAGGCGATAATCTTTTCAATCTTTGTCGAGTCTGTTGCAATTCCTTGTCCAAAGACAATATGGCCCAAAAGCACTCCTAAGGAGATGCCAAAAACACATTTTTTGGGGTTGAGAGAAATCCCATACTCTCGGCATCTATCAAAACATTGCTCTAGGTGTCCCCAATGCTCACAGATCAAACTATAGACATAGAAGTCATCAAGATACACGTCAATGAAATCATGCAGATGATTCTGGAAGGCCACCATCATTACTCATTGGAAGTTGGCAGAAGCATTACAGAGTCCGAATGGCATCACTCTGTAGGCATAGGTCCCCCATTCAGTGGTAAAGTTTGTTTTGGATTGGTCCTCTTTTGCGATTTGGACTTGGTTATATCCACTGCATCCATCCAAGAGGGAATACAGCTCATGGCCTACCACTATGTCCAACAGTTGGTCTGTAAAAGGGATAGGGAAATGAACCTTCTTTGTCTTTGAATTGAGCTTTTGAAAGTCAACACATATTCTAAGTTTCTCGTTCTTCTTGGGTACTACCACAATGGGCGAAACCCATTCACTGTTAGCCACAGGATAGACAAACTCAGCTTCACCAGTTTCAATAATTCAGCCTTCACCAGAGCAGAATAATTAGGATTCATCTGTCTTTGTCTTTGCCTTACAGGTTTGGCATCAGGCTCTAGATCAATGTGATGTTGACATAATGTGGGAACAATCCCCTTTAGGTCTTTATAGGACCAAGCAAACACATCTAAGTTCTCTTTGAGTAGGTCTCGCAGGACCACTAGTTCTTCTTCTGGAAGATTGAGACCCACTTTGAGGTGTTGTTCAGTACCCTCAACATCCAAGAATGTTACTTTTCTTTCACCTTCCACTTCGCGGATAAATGTTCCACAAATTGCTTTCGGGACTCTTTCAAGAGAGTCGTATCCTTGTTTGATGTCCCACTAGAACTAGTGTCCTCCTTCTGAACAAATGACTCATTCGTCCATTTAAGTTGCTGGATGGGTATTAGAGCTTTATTTGCTTTTGTTTGAGTGGTGACCTCTTCTGGACTTAGGGATTCATCTTCAGAGGATGTGTCCAAGAATGTCACATAGGATGGACCTGCTAGAGGCCGTGACTTTGAGGGCTTAGGCTTCTGTGGGCAGGGGGCATCATCATCATCTCTTCTTTGGACTAAACAGTCAGGGTGAGAGGATCCACTGGTGAACTTAATTTTTATGCCTTTAATCTATTACTTATACAGATTTTGCATACTTTGTGGTCCATTGATCAACCCAAATGGAACCATGGTCATTCCATCCAGTACCCTAAGATATTCGGCCTCCGAGGTCTTTGTAGGGACATCAACAAGATCATCCTCTATCAGATGGAATTCTTCATCTGCACTTTCATAGCCTACTTTTTTTTCATCCTCATGAGTTTCATCCTCATCCTTTGGAGGCTCTATCTCTGCTTCTGTAGAGGCTCTGTAGGAGAAGAACAAATCGTCTTCCTTTGCATGTGCTTCTGCTTCTGTCACCAGTTATGACTGTGCTTCTGCCTCTGGCTCTGGCTCTGTATCTGTTACTGTCTTTGTAACTGTCTCTGTATCCGCTCTATCTCTATTCTGTAGCCACTCTATATCTACTTTGCCTCTGTACTATCTCTGCTCTATCTCTGCGACTGTCATGTAACAGGGAGAACAATACATCCATGCTTCTATTTCACTGTCAGAGGTGATTTTAGAGGCTAATTCTAGTTGAGGCAGGAGATATTCACCCATGGACAAGGATTTTACTTCCCTTGGCAGTTGGCTTACAGTACCCACTGTTAGGGACTGTGCCTCTGTTTTCTTAGGAAATGTTTGCTTAACAGCTTCTTCATCTCCTGACGTACCATCTATTGTCTCGTTAGAGGAGTCAGTTATGACCTCAATGGATGTGGATCCATTGCCTTTTTGCGATCCATATAGCTTTAACACTGCTTTGTTGGGTCCTCTGCCTAGGGTTAGGGTTCCTTTGAACCAATCTGTCCTGGCTCTTGCTTCAAAAAGCCAAGGTCTTCCCAACAGCAGAGGGTATGAGGTCCCATAAGAATTTGGTTTGACCACCAAATATGTCAGCCAATAGTCTCTTCCTGCAAGGGTTGTTTTTACATATGGGAGGATGCCCAATGGTACTTTGGTCTGCGAATCTCATAAGCCACTGTGTAGGTTGAATTCCTTGCAACCCTAAGTCCTTCACTGTGACATCCGTCATTATGTTTACTGATGAGCCTCCATCAATCAATGCATTTGAAATGAAGCATCCTTCTATCCATACACAAATCTCTGGGGTTCCAAGATCTAGGAAGGCATTAGCCACATCTACTTCCTTTACTGGCTCTAGGGCCTTATTGGTCTTAGTTGTTGTTGAAGGAGTGATTCTTAGTCCACTCTTTCATGTCAAGATGCTTTTGAATCTCTTTCGACAACTGGGAGACAACGTCAACAACTTTCGGAATGTTAAGTTTGGTTTAAAAGTGTCTAGGTCTTTGACCAAATCATAATCTTTAATAGGATCCACAGGCTACACCCATTTTCATCCTTCCTTTTTCTTCTAACAATTGCAACATCGGCACTTCTTCTATTTCTGGAAGTGCTTATGTATCTTCTATCTTGTGGGCTTCTGGTCCTGTCTCTGAGACTATCTATGTAGCTCTCTGTGGTGCTACAGTGCTCTATATTGCTCTATTGTGTTCTGTACTGCTCTATCCCTCTGTAGATAGGTTGAACTTCATAGTCTTGGCAGGAGAATCATTTTCCTTTTGAACCAATGGTTCCTTCTTCTTGGTGCATTTAATAGCAGCAACTTCAAACTCTACCAAATTGGAGGCAGGCTCTTGTACCTTTTGTTGGCTATTAGTGGCATTGGCCTTTATAGGGGCTAGACTGGGATAGTCCTTTGCAGTGTGGCCTTCTCCTTTGCATCGACTGCACAAGGGCTTGTAATCCACTGATCTTCTAGGGTTTTGACAATTTGGGAGATATGTCCCTTTTCTCCACACCTATAACATTCCGCCTCTGATCTCTAACCACCGCCAGGCTATCGTCCTCTGTAACTTTGAGAGGGAAACCTCCTTGGACCAAAATTAGGACCAAACTCTCTAGGCTTGGGTCCAATGTCCTGTGTTGTCATTTTGGATTCTTGCAAGTTGAATCTTGCATTTTCATCCTTGTGTCTTCGTTCATGCATCTCTTTCAGAGAGCAAATATCCTCTGTATGGTTCTTCTGCAAACAGTAGGAACAGAAGGCTCCAGGAATGGTTGGTCTTTGGATACATTCAGTGGCTAAATGTCCCGCTTGATGACACTTTCCGCACCATGTATTAGAGCACATCACATCTCTTCCAGCTCCAGCAGGAGTCGATATATTAGTGGTATTCACCTTCAGCGTCTATAGCTGCTTTGTAATCACATCCAGAAGCTCTTTCTTGATACTTGCAACTGAGTTGGATAAGTAATCCTTCAGATTTTCACCTCGTGAAGTGCTTGTGGTAGGGTTTTGGAAAGCTTCTTTAATTACTGCATAAACTGGTTGGGTAGATCCAAAAGGTCCTCTATTCTGGCTCTAATTCTGAGCTCCTGTTGAGACTTGGGGTTGTTGATTCCAGTTGGTAGGATTCCACTATTGTTGAGTCGCCATTGGAGGAATTGTTTGAGGCCACTGTTGTTGTGGTTGAACCATCATTTAAGGCACTGTCGTCTGCGGTGACCACACTGGATTAGGTGCACTATACTGCGGCACTGTTTGGATCTGGGGATAGGGGTAGGGAGCTGTCCCTGGGACTGCATTTGGTGGGTATACCATTCCAGATATATGAGGGGATAAGACTCCTCTTCCTAGAGTCATTAACAGCCTTGCTTCAACTTCGTCATACAATCTTGCACCTTCCACTGCAGCTTGCAGATTGGCTGGTCTTCTCAATTCCACGAACTTACGAACTTCTGGTTGTAGGCCCTTGAGAAACACTCCTTTTTGGATTTCTTTAATCCAAATGATGGTTAGTCCATCTCTTCAGGATCGATTCCATTCGCGAGACATAAGCTTCTACTCTTTCTCCAGAGGACGACTTAGATTCATGAACTCCTCTCGCATCTGCTCTTCAAAACCTTCTCGCTTGAATTTAGTGAGGAAGGCCAACTTCAGGTCGTCCCATGTGCCAAAAGCTCCTGGTGCTTGTCTCTCATATCACTGAAATGCCACGCCCTTGAAAGTGGCGGGGAATATTGCTAACCAATGCTCAAGGGTTTTGGCATTGTTAGCCACACATGCTACCATGAATTCTGCTACATGAAGATCAAGGTCTTCATTGTACTCTCCCTTAAAAACTAGCAATGGGATTACATTTGCTGGCCTGTCATGAATATTTGCAGGACGAATCTGACTAGGAAGGGGACCTTGAGTCACCATGGGGACTTATGTAAAGAGTGCTTTTAGGGCGTCAAAGGAGGCTTCTGCTGCGAACTCGTTCTCAGCTTTGATTTTTGCCTTCTCTCTTTTCACGTACCTTTGGACTCGTTCCAATGCTTGTCTCTTTATTGCATCATTCATCAGGGGATTGGCTTCAACTAGTTGGTCTGGACTCAACTAAAAAAGGGTCAGAGGGGGCTTCAGTCTTCTCTGATAGATTCTCTGGCCAACATCTCCTCTACTTCCTTCTTTTCAATATATCTAAATTCAGCTTTCAAACCACTATAGAGGGGAAGATATTCTGTTCTGAAGTATCAAAACTCATTCTTCTTAGGATTGTTGTTGCATCATTATAATAATGCCAGCTTCTGAGGGTTTCAATAGTATATGTTATGAAAGACACTGTGTCTACCAACTTCCAGTTGATTGCTAATTGAACAAATAGAAGATTATCAATGCACCAAGCATCCCATGTATCTTGTTGTTGAGCATCCACGAACAAATTCCAACTTTTTTCCTTCTTGTCTTCGTGAACCTCTATAGACCAAGACTCCTGAAGCTTCTTCACAATCTCCCACTTGATGATGTCTGGAAACTTCTCAATGAATGACAAATCTTCCATGGATGGTCATTCTCTCTGTTTCTGCTCTTTTGTTTATTCCCAAACAGTTTGCCACTAAGATGCAAGTTTATGCTGCTTTAATAGGAAGAGGAAACAGTCCACCACATAGAGCATGCATCATGATGGTGATATGTTTCCACCATTGTGGGATGAAATTCTTGTGGAAAGTGGCTTTGATAATGATAAATTCCAACTCTTTAGTGGAAGAAGGAACTTTACAAACATCCATTGAATTCTTCTCTTCCTGGCAATGCCATTTTCTTCATTTTCAGCCTCTTCTGGTGCTTGGATGGCAAGTTTCCCTAGCTGCGCACCAAAAACATGGAGCCCCAAGAGAAATACCAAGGAAAAGGGATTTCTCTTGCAAAAAAATCTATCTTGTAACATCAACAAGCTCTTATTTCATTCATTTGATCACCAAAACAAAGAAAACAACAATTCTTCACGTAGCACCATAGTAGATTTCTCACATTTGATAGAATCAACCATAATCTTCAACATCTTCACAAAATCCATCAATAGAACAAATAAAACCAAGAAATACACCATATTTGAATGGAAATCAATCACATATTATTCATCTTCAATGTCTTCATAGTTCTCTCTCTTTCAATCTCTCATATACAGTTATAATGTTTTGATAGATTTGACTATCTCTGACTCTCTCTCTCTCTCTCTTCATCAATAGTACATCATATCCTCACTACAATGCTCTCATAATAACCCTCAATAATCCTTCTTAGGTCGTGGATGAACCTTCCAAGAGGTATGTCTGATATGAAGATCACCAGAGCCACTACAATGTCTTTTCACAGCTCACTACTGTCACTGTCATTTAGTCTTCTCTTCAGTCTTCAGTAGCTGTTTCTTCCACCTGTTTTAGCTCTTTTGAACTTAGATTCATCCTTTTCAAAGGTTGGAAAACTTTCCCAAAGTCACACATACATTCTACAAAACACCTACAGAAGGTCTACAGAACAGTCACAGTACAGTTACAGTACAGAGATAGAGCAGAGACAGAGGCTCTACAAAAGATCTATAGAAGGTTACAGAACGTTGTCAAAACCTCATCACTCATACTCAAACCATTCCAAACTCTCAAAAACTATTCAATAAGCTTTCATAAGATCTCAATCTTTATCAATCATCAATCCATGCTTCATACAGAAGACAATCAGAACAAAACAGAAGCTATACAGAACCAATCTAAACCTATCAGAACATCATAGAACCTCATATCTCCACTAAGAATCATCATGAACTTCTAAACATAATCAATATCATCCAAAACACTCTCAAATACTTTCATTAACAATCATACATCACTCTAAACCCACCAAAAATCAATCAAAAAACAACAAAAATCAGTCAAAAATTCAGTCTTTTTTCACTCTCAACAAATGTATCTTATAACATCAACAAGCTCTTCTTTCATTCATTTGATCACCAAAACAAAGAAAACAACAATTCTTCACGCAGCACCATAGTAGATTTCTCCCATTTGATAGAATCAACCATAATCTTCAACATCTTTACAAAATCCATCAATAGAACAAAGAACACCAAGAACTACACCATATTTGAATGGAAATCAATCACATATTATTCATCTTCAATTTATTCATAGTTCTCTCTCTCTCAATCTCTCATATACAGTTACAATGTTTTGATAGATTTGACTATCTCTGACTCTCTCTCTCTCTCTCTCCATCAATAGTACATCATATCCTCACTACAATGCTCTCATAATAACCCTCAATAATCCTTCTTAGGTCGTAAATGCACCTCCCAAGAGGTATGTCTGATATGAAGAGTCACCAGAGCCATTACAGTGTCTTTTCACAGCTCACTACTATCACTGTCACTTAGTCTTCTATTCAGTCTTCAGCAGTAGCTGTTTCTTCCACCTGTTTTAGCTCTTTTGAACTTAGATTCATCCTTTCCAAAGGTTAGAAAACTTTCCCAAAGTCACACATACATTCTATAGAACACCTACAGAAGGTCTACAGAACAGTCATAGTACATCACCAAAACAGCCACAGTACAGTTACAATACAGAGACAGAGGCTCTACAGAAGATCTATAGAAGGTAACAGAACGTCATCAAAACCTCATCACTCATACTCAAACCATTCCAAACTCTCAAAAACTATTCAATAAGCTTTCAAAAGATCTCAATCTTTATCAATCATCAATCCATGCTTCGTACAGAAGACAATCAGAACAAAACAGAAGCTATACAGAACCAATCTAAACCTATGAGAACATCACAGAACCTCATATCTCTACTAAGAATCATCATGAACTTCTAAACATAATCAATATCATCCAAAATACTCTCAAATACTTTCATTAACAATCATACATCACTCTAAACCCACCAAAAATCAATCAAAAAACAACAAAAATCAGTCAAAAATTCAGTCTTTTTCCACTCTCATCAAATCTATCTTATAACATCAACAAGCTCTTATTTCATTCATTTGATCACCAAAACAAAGATAATAACAATTCTTCACGCAGCACCATAGTAGATTTCTCCCATGGATTTGATAGAATCAACCATAATCTTCAACATCTTCACAAAATCCATCAATAGAACAAAGAACACCAAGGAATACACCATCTTTGAATGGAAATAAATCACATAGTATTCATCTTCAATTTCTTCATAGTTCTCTCTCTCTCAATCTCTCATATACAGTTACAATATTTTGATAGATTTGACTATCTCTGACTCTCTCTCTCTCTCTCTCTCTCTCTCTCTCTCTCTCTCTCTCTCCATCAATAGTACATAATATCCTCACTACAATGCTCTCATAATAACCCTCAATAATCCTTCTTAGGTCGTGGATGCACCTCCCAAGAGGTATGTCTGATATGAAGAGTCACCAGAGCCACTACAGTGTCTTTTCACAGCTCACTACTGTCACTGTCACTTAGTCTTCTCTTCAGTCTTGAGTCTGTTTCTTCCACCTGTTTTAGCTCTTTTGAACTTAGATTCATCCTTTCCAAAGGTTAGAAAACTTTCCCAAAGTCACACATACATTCTACAGAACACCTACAGAAGGTCTACAGAACAGTCATAGTACATCACCAAAACAGCCACAGTACAGTTACAGTATAGAGGCAGAGCAGAGACAGAGGCTCTACAAAAGATCTATAGAAGGTTACAGAAGGTCATCAAAACCTCATCATTCATACTCAAACCATTCCAAACTCTCAAAAACTATTCAATAAGCTTTCAAAATATCTCAATCTCTATCAATCATCAATCCATGCTTCATACAGAAGACAATCAGAACAAAACAGAAGCTATACAGAAGGTATACAGAACCAATCTAAACCTATCAGAACATCACAGAACCTCATATCTCCACTGAGAATCATCATGAACTTCTAAAAATAATCAATATAATCCAAAACACTCTGAAATACTTTCATTAACAATCATACATCACTCTAAACCCACCAAAAATCAATCAAAAAACAACAAAAATTAGTCAAAAATTCAGTCTTTTTCCACTCTCAACAGTGGTTATCATTCTCTTGATAGATTTTAGGCACCTGAGTTATGTTGTTTACACCCAAAAAAATGAAAGCTTATGCTTAAGTCTATTGCATTCATTATATTTGCCCTTGTGAAATACCCTCTAAGATCTAATGAAAAGCATAAAGAAACCTCAAAATTATCTAGCTTTTGCCTTCTTAAAGAGATTGTAGATGAGATTGATGTTGAGGAGAAACTAGACACCTAGATGGAAGCATTAGTTACAAAGGACTTGGATGTTGCTAAAATCAGAGCAGAGATAGTAATTGAAGAGACCACTATAGAGGGATGAGCCATCTGACACTCCTTCAAGCCTTATTGTTCTATCTTTGCCTACTTTCCCAATTAAAAACAAGGAGTACATATTATTGTCTAATCTCTAAATTCTTTTCAATTTGAGAGGAGATTATTTCTTGGCAGTTATTGCAGAGGCATCTGTAGATGCAAAAGACATAGTGGATGTTGAAAATGAGTCCAAGGAGGACTTATTCAAATTAGATACTCAAATGTCTGATGATAAGTTTATAGATGCATCACATACTTTTTTCCTATGTTTAAGTAAGGTTAAAGATGCTGAGAAAGAGTTATAGGATGCTAACAAAGAGTTTGACCAATTTCAAGAGAAGCTTGGAATCTCCAATTTCGGAAGGGAGGAGTCAGAATATGTAAAGGAGCTTGAGGATGTCAAGGAGACATCAATTAGCTTATGGAATCCAAGAAAACTTGAGAGCGATGAAAACCAAATGGTAATGCATTCTTTTGTTTTTGTGAAACCACATACATATTTTTATTTTTTTCATTCTGACTATTGCTTTTATAGTTGGAGATTGCATATGAGGATAATTTCTTGGGAAGAGCCAAAGGATCGAGAGTTGGTGGTAGTTCCCTAAAGGATGTTGCACTTGGGCATTATATATCAAAGATTGATCCCAATATTCAATTAGTTTTGCATAGCGCTTTCTTAGAGGAGGTCTCATGGCCAATTGTCTGTGTTAAAGCACTTACAAGGATTCTTGGATACTCAGGTTTGCAATACAATGAGCACAAAGTTATGTTTTTGGAAAAGACAGCAGCCATCTGAATATTTGGTTATGGTCCCAGCTTCTCTGCCTCTAGGGCTAGATACTTCATGGCATACTCATCTTATGTTTTAGCAGTAAACAAAATAGATATCAAATCCATATCTAGATATAAGAGAAGAAAG
Organism: Lygodium microphyllum; assembly: GCF_053477565.2. Lineage (NCBI taxonomy): Eukaryota > Viridiplantae > Streptophyta > Polypodiopsida > Schizaeales > Lygodiaceae > Lygodium > Lygodium microphyllum. The sequence goes on along the minus strand of NC_141151.1, from coordinate 50,555,938 downwards.
TTTGTACATTATAGAGGAAAAATGCATGAGGAGGACGGGGATGTAAAGGCTCTTAAAAGCTAACCATGTATATAATATTTTGAAAATAGTATCAATATTTTAGATTCCACCGCATTTATTGTGTTCTTGATCTTTGAATTTTTCTTCAAAAAAACCAATTGAATAACTCCTGAAGGGCATTGGTTTTTGTTGCTCCTCCTCCGTCTGGTTCTCAGAAAAAAACACATACATGCTTGATAGTGAAATTTCTTCATACCTTGGCTATTGTAAGTTGTTAGGAATCCTTGCTCTTCCACAAAATAAGGCCCATGAACAAGAAGAATATGCTGTGACAACCCAGCAATAATTAGTTTAAATCATTAAACCTTTTTTGCAAAGCAAAAAGGTTCAAATTTATGTCTGTCTTACCAAGTAGAAAGTAATATCCTTTTCTCCCCAAGCTTCCTTAATTGCTTGAACAAGATTCATAATTGAACGTTTGAACTCTTTTGAATAGTTAGATGTTATCTTTTGTTCCCTGAGAATTTTTAAAAATATGTTGAGGTGTCTCCAAACCTGCATTCGTAGGAATGCAGCATTCATGGTGTGCTAGCCACATTTGTTGTGATTGCACACAACTCTCTCCAGCACTCCCACAATGCACTTATTTATTTACTAGTATGATTTCTTAGAGATCGTCTAGCTTTTGCACCCCCCATAGAGACATCTGCTAAGACCTCTCTTGTTTTCCCTAAGGCTATTGGATCCTTTCTCGGGTGAGCTTGACCTCCATGAAAACCCATTTTTGACAGTAAAGCCTCACATTTATCAATGCAATCATCTGACAAAGATATTGGTTTTATTGAATATGCATAGTTAAGATGCAATCTAAGCAACTTATCAATTATTCTAATCTCTGCATGTAATGTACAAATATGAACGTTCGTTAGAGAGATTGAGAGAATAGGATCCCACAAGCCATCCACATTTTTAAACTTGCTCAAATCTATAGAGTTCCGAGTTGGGGCTCTTCTTGCTGGCTGCAAAGTACTCCATTCTTTGGATCCCAAACTCTCCATGCAATAAATACAACGATATTTTGCATTGGTCCCATTACTTAATCCAAGCATACCTTTGATACTTTTTAAGTCAGCACTCTTATGCCATTCAACATTAAAACTACCAACACCGTTGACTATCAACATTTCACCTTCACTTTGAGACTTTATAATATCAGGAATACCTGTATGAGAGAATAACCATTTCAAGATTTCATGACTTTCAATTGGTACTTGGGCCGCACCAATCCACCAAAGCTCCATCTCAGATTGTATCTTAAACTGTTGTTCTTGCCCCCTATTAGTACTATAATCCAATGCCCTGTTCATGATACAGATGCTGACCCTTTCTATCTTTTGTCCCTTTTGAATCTGTGCTTCATCCAAGTTTAGTGCAAACTTCAAAATACCACCACATTCTTGGACAGTAAATTTATACATATGGACCATTGCAATCTGGACTCTTTTAAGATCAATCCAAATATTAATAAATGTGCTGTATTTAAAAAAGGCCTTTGTTTTATGTTTTTCATAGGGCATAGATCCTTCTATATGGATATACACTCCAAAAGCATTTGGAATCCTACGATTCATAGCTGTCCTAGCAATTGAAATTGCAAGAAGCTGAGGAAAACCAAATGCACTTATTCTATGACATTTAAGATTTGTAAACCACAATTTAGAGAGAGCACGATAACCTCTACAACTGATATCCATACTGTCACATGTCTCCACTATTTCATTTGGTTTAACAGTTCCTTTTAAATGTTTCACTAACTCTTTCAGAGTTTGGCTTCTCAAGTCTACATTTTCACGTGATTTAAGAATCCTTATAATGTCCTTCTTTGTTATGGTTTCTTTAATAAGCTTAATCCTCTCATCGTTCTCTCGAATATTAATACTTGAAATATTAGAGACACATCTCTTTGCAAGATTTAGTCTCCTTTTCTTCACCTAACTACACAGGTCCATTATATTTTTAAGTGGTCTTTTTCTCTGTCTAAATCCTATTGGAGTTTCCTTCAAGCGCAATAATTTTTCTTGCAATGACTAATTAGAGTTTTCTAGATTATCAACCTTGTCTGTTAGCTCAGAAATAGTTTTTTGTGCTAATGTTAATGATTCTTTCATTTCATGCATTTTTTCTCTAAATGTAAAAGATGCAGAATATAACCTCATGCAATAGCCAAGCATCCCATTACAACCATCTCCAACATACCTTATGAAGTTGTGAATATTGTAAAAAGGAGGATGTTTACCTATAGAAGGGTCTGGAGGATCAATATTTCCATCCATCCATAAGTCTACATGCTTCTTTCCTTGTAATTGCAACCTGTTAGCTTCATCCTTGTCCAACAATGCTTGATGGTGTATTCTCCTCCAAGATGAATAGACAGGATCTAGCTGAATAGTAAGTTTATACTTGCATGGTGGGCTTGCGCTTGTATTGCTAGAAGAGGTACTGGTAAACATTTTGGTAGGGAACCCTAAACAGGGCAACAATATCCCAGAGAAGGAAATAGAACCACAGGAACGAGAGGTGCAAAAAATGAACATCGAGGAATAAATGAGCGGCGTCTTTTGGTGCAAAAATTCAAAAATACAAGATTTTGCAATTTCCAAGCGAATAAGACTGAAAAGGTGACACTTAACGTCCATTAAAGATTGATGATATTTAATACCTAACTCTTAAATGAATCATACATTCTCTCATTAATCACGTTCAGGCGGCCAAATTTGGAGGGTTTTCCCCTCTTCTTATTAGCAACTTAATCATTTTCTTACAAGTGCCATTTTGAAACATTTTTTTCCCTAATGATTTTCTTAATATTAGAACACATTCATTCTCATAAGTTTAACCCAAATACAAATACAACTACAAAAGTAGTTTTTTAGAATGAATAAATATTTATTTCAAAAAAAAGTTTACAACATTTTCTTTATTCCATCAATTCCTAGTCCAGAAAGAGAACTCTTCCCAAGGACAAAACCACCAATCTACCCTCAATGGGGCCTTTCAGGAAACCTATTGCAAGCTTATAGGGGGTAAGAGTAGTCCTATCTCACCCAAGAAATTATGACCAGAGCCCCCTTGGCTCCTTGACACCTCCTCGCTAATAACAAGTCCTTATGGAGAGACCTCTCATGTTGAATGTCAAGTCCTAGAATCTCGAGCAGAAAAATAGCAAGTTGTGCTAAAGAGCTAAATAGCTAGCCTTGGGGAAGTCTAGCGTGCATCTTCCAAAATCAAAATGTTCTAATATAATAGAATTTTACAATACACAATGAATCGAACCATCCTTCTCTAATGCATGAACCAAATGTTTCAATATCATGTGTGCAATCCATTTAGGTACTAGACTCTCTAACATGAGGTTCCATTTAACGCATCCAAGTTTTCATGAGCTTGACATAGGCCTTAGCTTGTTTCCTTGAGACAAAAGTCAATCTTTGGTTGTTATTGAGTTTCTAACCTAACCTTCCTCCCTTGAACTTCAATTGTTTCTAAGTTCAACTTGATGTCTTATCAAGATTTGATATCTTGGATTTTCTTCAACCATAGGCTCTACCTTAAGTTATAAGGATTGGATTGGTTACAACGGTTTACTTTAAGGTCATGGTAAACCGTTTTTTGTGAGGAGACGAAGCAAGTATATAGATTTCACTAAGGTTCTCTTAACTATTTTGACTTAAATTTTGTATCAAGTCCAATGCCTTACTAGACAAAGAGATGATCATTCCTAGTTAAGAAATCGATACTTTATTGGTCAATCCTAAAAAGGAATGAAAATCTTGGCAAATATGGATTATTCAACCAATGTTATAGGTATTTTGATTCCTTAAACCTAGGTTTTCTTGGGTTTGAAATGGTTGTAGGTAATGTACTATCAAGTCCCCCTAAGTTCCCTTTTGAGAAAAGAGTGAACATTATTTCCAATGTTCCTTTGGTAGTAACTTTGGTTATGACTACTAAACAATCATTCCATCATTATAAGTAATATAATCTAATTGATTTTGAAATTTCATTCCATGTATTGAACTAATGGAAGGGGATGCTCCTTTACAAAAATTCCTTCATCTCCCAACTACCTTATCATCCATTACCTTAGTCTCGAGGCATTGATAAGGATCCTCAAAAGTCATGTAATTATCCTATGCTATATTATCATTAATCAATATTGCAACTATCATATCAAAAGTGTAACCCCCTAAACATGACATGGGCACCTAGGCTTGATTCAATGTAGCAAGAGTATCGTTGGCTTGCTTAACTTTCCTAGATCAAATGCTTCTTTGCTTGGGAGAGATCATGTTTTAACTATCTCACATTTTCAAGGGGGTTTAAACTGAATATAGTTTTTTATATAAGATTTAAGCTATATAAGATTTAAGATATATAAGATTTAGTGTTATTAGAGTTATTGATTCAAATCTTATATAGCTTAAATAAATTAGGTTCAAAGAAGTTTAAGATAATAGTTAATGATATATTCACTAAGAGGATAGCTCAGCCTAAGCTAATAACTCAAATAATTCTCACCATGTATCAATTCAACTGATTTTTATATAATTTAAATCAGGACAAACGTGTTTGCTAGAAACAAAACTTTTATATACATAAATTTCATTCAAGAAAAAGTAGTCCGCATAGGTCCAAAATCTATGTGTTGGAGCTTTCAAATAACACTTATTTCAATCCAAAATAAACTCACTTTTAAGATCTTTAGTAGTACATTGAGAAATTTTTAAATCAATCCATGTGTCTCGCTAGAATAGCTATATGTAAAAGAAAGCATCAGGATCAAGAGAGCTTTGACTACCAAAGCTATGGACTATAGTACTCAACCTATTTACCCTATACTAGAGTAGTGATTTACCATAGGTGAAACCAAAAAAGTCATCAAAGGACTCTCTTCCATCAATTCTTGCACTCTCGTAGTGATTCCCTTGCAATCATGTGCTTGAGAGCATGACCAAAAAGCATACAAATTTCATCACATAGTACTCATCTTCAATGTCTTTGTTGACTTTTGAAATGACTTGATTATTTGGCTGATTTTTGAGGACTAAATATAGATTTTTTATTGATTTTATATTCTTATTAATTATTTTGGAAGTGTTTGAGAATGTTTTTGATAAGGTTGATTAGGTTTAAGAAGATCATGATGTTTTCCAGTGAAGTTATAATGTTTTGTTAATGTCCTGATAGTGTCTAATTGGTTCTGATTGAGTTTGTTGAGCTTCTTTTTGCTTTGTTTTCTTTCTATATGAGAGGATAGAATGATGATCGATGGAGTTTGAGAGTGTTTGGAAGATTATTTATTGATTCTTGATGGTTTTGAATGGTTTTAGTTTAGGTAAAGGCTTTCTGATGACTTTCTATTAAGCTTCTATTGACCATCTATAGAACCTCTATTTCTTTTCTGTTTCTGTTCTATATGTCTCTGTAATCATTATGTGGGATGAATGTGTAGCTTGGTAAAGTTTTCCAACCTTTGGAAGAGATGAATGAAAGTTCAAAATATCTCAAAGAAATGGAAGAAGCAGTTGTTCAAGACTTAAGTAAAGACTGAAGTGACAGTGACACTGTTGAACTGCAAAGGGACATTATAATGGCTCTGGTGACCTTTCATAGTAGAAATACCTCTTGGTAGGGTTATCCATGTCCAAAGAGGGGTTATGGATTATTATTCTTTATTATTCCATTGTAGTATTGAGAGAGAGATTGTATGGGAGATAGAGTGTGAGAGAGAGAGCCAATTTTTCATGCAAAACAATATATCTATGAGTAATAAATTATGAGAGAGACTATGAAGACTATGAAACTATTGAAGATGAATACTATGTAATGATTTCCATTCAAATTGAAGCATTTATTTGTGTTCTTTTGTTATTTTGATGGAGAATATGAAGAATGTGTTGCAGTTTTGTTGTGATAAATCTGTGGGAGAATTGTTATATAAAGCTGCATGAAGATTTGAGAAGATTAGTGTTGTTTTTCTTATTGTGGTCACATAAGATATGAAAAACATGATTGTTGATGATACAATATATATTTTCTTGTATTATATTTTCCATTTTTTTGGTATTCCTCTTAGGAATCCATGTTTCTAGTGCACAACAGACAGGGAAATACTTCCATTAATAAGCACCAACAGAGGTTGAAAATGGAAGAAGTGGCACTATTAAAGAGGAAGAAAAGAAATGGGAGATTGGAGAATCCATGCAACTCTTGAAAAATTGGATATATTAATTGCCAAAGCCAATTTTTTCAAGAAATTTATCCCATACTAGTGGAAACATATTACCATCTTGATGTAGGCTCTATGTGGTGGACTATTTCCTCTCCCTACTAAAGCAACAGAGACGTGCATATTGGTGGCAAGTTGTTTAAGAGAAAACTGAAGAGAAAAAATAGAGAGAATGAACATCCATGGGAGATTTGGTCTTCCTTGAAGAATTTCCAAACATCATCAAGCATCCAAAAGGGAGTTTTTCTTAGAGGCCTACAATCATAAGTTCATAAGTTTGTGGAATTGAGAAGACTAGTCAACCTGCAAGCTATAGTGGAAGGTGTAAGACTGTATGATGAAATTGAAGTAAGGCTATCAATGACCTCAGAAAGGGGAGTTTTACGTCCTCCCATGCTAGGAATGGTATATCCACCAAATATAGTCCTAGGGATAGTTCCCTATCCCTACCCTTAGATGCAAATAATGTCATAGTACAGTGCACCAAATCCAAAGCCGTCAACGATATACCTCAAATGATGGTTCAACTAAAACAACAATGGCCTCAAATAGTTTTCCCAATGGAAACTCAACAACAATGGAACCCTACCAACTAGCACTAATAATCATTAGTCTTAACAAGAGCTCTGAATCAAAATCTGAATAGAGGACTCTCTGGATCAACCCAACTAGTCTATGCAGTGATTACACAGGCTTCCTAAAACCCTATGGTCCCTACTCCAAGAGGAGAAAATTTGAAGGACTACCTATCCAATTCAATAGCAAGCATTAAGAAGAAGTAGATGGATAGACGATAGAGATTAGAAGTCGAGTCTTACAGATGTGGAGAAAAGGGATGTATCTCACCAAATTGCCCAAACTCGAGAAGGTCTATGGACTACAAACCCTTATGTAGTACATGCAAAGGAGAAGGCAACATTGCAAAAGCCTATCCTAGTCCAGCACCTGTGAAAGCTACCACTGATACTGAACAGGAGACCCAAGTACCTGCCTCCAACTTGGTGAAACTGGAAGTTGTCGCAATAACATGTGCCAAGAAAAGAGAACCCACAGTTCCAAAAGATAACGTTCCTTGTGCCAAAACAGTGAAGTTGAACCTTCCCAAGGAGAAACACAATGGTATAAAATAGAACAATTTAGGATTACAGAGCCATCCAGCAATATAGAAAGATACAAAGACAGGACTAGAGGTCCAAGAGATAGAGGATCCTGAAGTGCCTCCATTAGTACAAGTGTAGATGTTTCCACTTCTAGAGGAAAGAGAGAATATAAAAGGGGGTGTTTCCCCATTTCCTAGTAGATTGGAAAAGCCCACGGATCCTATCAAAGAATATGACTTGGTCAAAGACCTAGACACCTTTAAATCAAACCTAACATTTTGGTAGTTGTTGTTGATGTTGTATCCTAGTTGTCAAAAGAAATTCAAAAGCATACTGACTAGAAGAACAAGCCTAAGGATTACTCCTACCACTACCGCTAAGACCAATAAAGCCCTAGAGCCTGTGAAAGAAGTAGATGTGGCAAACAACTTCTTGGTTCCTAGCACCCCAGAGATTGGCATGTGGATTGAAGGTTGGTTTATTGTAGACGCATTGATTGATTGAGGTTCATTAGTGAACGTAATGATGGATGTGACAATGAAGGATCTAGACTTGCAATACATATAGCCTACATAGTGGCTTATCAAATTGGTAGAGCAAATCATAATTAATCCTTTAAGCATTCTCCCATATGTGAAGACAACCCTCGTAGGAAGAGACTATTGGTTGACCTATTTGGTGGTAAAATCAAAATTTTATGGGATCTCATATCCTTTATTGCTGGGAAGACCATGGATTTTTGAAGCAAGGGCACAAATGGATTGGTTCAAAGGAACTCTACAGTTTGCAGAAAATCCAACAAAGTGGTGCTAAAGTTTTCTGGATCACAAAAAGGTAGTGGATCCACTTCCATTAGAGTCTTAACAAACTCTTCCAATGAGATAACAGATGGCACATCAGGAGATAAAGTAGTTGTCAAATAGACATTTTCCAAGAAAGCAAAGGCATAGTCGTTGACAATGGGCATTGCAAGCCAGCTCCCGAAAGGATCAAAGTCTTTGTCAATGGGCGAATACCTCTTGCCTAAACCCAAAATGACTTCTGACGTCACCTCTAACAATGAGATAGAGATATGGGTGTACTATTCTCCATATTACATGGTCATAGCAAAGACAGAGATAGAGACATAGATAGTAGCAGAGATAGAGATAGAGAGAGAGACAAACATGGAAGAAAAAGTAGAGAATACAACAAAGAATTTGTTCTTCTCTTATAGAGCCCCTACAAAGGCACATACAGAGTTTGAAGAGGACGATGATGACATTATGGCAAAAGATTATGGAAGAAGATTGGAAGGATCCATCTAGCAGCTTAAAGAGGATACAAATGAGTGTGAAGTCCTAGAGATTCTAGAAGCAGGAGATCCCATGTTGTTGGATAGAATGATGATAGTACCCTTTGGATTGGATAATGGCTCATGTCATATGCAAAATATCCATAAGAAATGGATTAAGCAAAATAAGCCTTCCTTCAACAATGGCTCTTGTCACATGAAATTACCCTTCCTAAGAGAGGATGATGATGATGGACCTTGCCAATAACCACCAATCCGAGTCCAACTAGAACTCCGAAGGGTCCTATTATATGATGTTCTTGGAGGCATCCTCAGAAGATGTGTCCTCAAGTCAAGAGATAAATAATCCTCCCATGAGATTCAAAACAGCCCTAGTACCATTGCAGCATCCCAAGGAGTAAATTCAATCCCCACTGAAAGAGGAACTTGGTTCCAATGGAGCATTAGAAGAGAAGACCACTCCTTGAAGGAGTCAAATTTGTACCCAAAAGTAGTCCATGGAACCTTCATCCGTGAAGTGGAAGGTGAAAAGTAATTAACTTTTATGGATATTGATGGTATTGAATGTCACTTGAAGGTGGGTATTAGTCTTCTAGAAGAAGATCTGCCGATCCTACATGACCTACTAAAGGAAAACTTGGACGTGTTTGCATGGTCATACAAAGATTTAAAGGGGATTGATCCCATGATGTGCTAGTATCACATTGACCTTGAACTTGATGCCAAGCATGTGAAGCAAAAACAAAGGCATATGAATCCAAATTACTCTGCCCTTGTGAAAGTCGAATTGTTGAAGCTCTTGAAGCTAAGTTTATCTATCCAATGTCCAATAGTGAATGGGTTTTTCCCATAGTGGTAGTACCTAAGAAGAAAGGAATGCTATGAACATGTATGGACTTTCGAAAGCTAAACTCCAAGACCAAGAAGGATCACTTCCCTATCCCTTTCACAAACTAAGTGTTGGACATAGTGGCAAGACATTAACTCTATTCCCTCTTGGATGGATTCAGTGAATACAACCAAGTGTAGATTGCAGAAGAAGATCAATCCAAAATAACCTTCATAACAAAATGGGGAACCTATACTTATAGAGTGATGTCATTTGGGCTCCGTAATGCTCCTACTACCTTCCAACGAGTGACAATGATAGCATTCCAAAACAATCTGCATGATTTCATTGAGGTATACCTAGATGACTATTGTGTCTATAGCCTAATCCATGATCATTCGGGGCACCTGGAGTAGTACTTTGACAGATGTCAAAAGTATGGGATCTCTCTCAACCCTGAAAAATGCATCTTTAGAGTCTCTTTAGGAGTATTTTGGGCCACATTGTCTCTACACAAGGGATAGCAACATATCCAATCAAGATGGAAAAGATTTCAACTTTAATAGCACAAAGCAATCTCAAATAGTTGAGGGGATTCCTTTGGCATGTGTGTCATTATAGAGGATTCATTGAGCACTTTGTGATGAAGGCAGTCCCCTTGCACAAGCTCCTAAGGAAATATGTAGAGTTTACGTGGACCACTGATTATGATAAAGCATTCAACACCCTAAAGCAATGTCTGATTGAAGCACCCATCCTACAGCCTCCTGATTGGATGAAGGAGTTCCATGTGCACATTGATGCATCATCAAAGGCTTAGGCAATGTATTATGTCAAAAAGGCTTCTCCAAGTTAGATCAACCCATTTTTTATGCCAACCCAAAAGTAGCTAATCAAGAGTGGAACTACATAGTGAGAGAGCTTTAGTGCCTAGTAATGGTGTTGGCTTTAGATAAATTTTGGCACAACTTGCTATTGATGCGTTTCAAATTCTAGGTGGACCATGAGGCCCTATCCTTCTTGATGAATGAAGCCGATGTGAAGGAAAGAATGATGAGATGGCTCTTTTTTTAGGAGTTCAACTTTGAAGTGGTTACCAAGCTTGGTCACTCCCATTTCATCTTGGCTGATCATCTAACATTGCAAATCCCTCAGAGCAACAATTAAGAGGAGCATGATGATTTAGACCTCCCTGATGCTTTCCTTTTTCTTGTCAAAACTATAACCCCATGGTATGAAGACATAGCCAACCTCTTGGCAACTCAATAGTATCCTCTTGGTATCTCCAACCGTGAGAAGAAGAAGCTTCTATTGGAATCAACCCCTTATACCTTGTTAGGTGGCAGTCTATACAAGAAAAGAAAGGATGCAATATTGAGAATATGTATTGGAGGAGCCGATATTGGGATCATTCTGAAAGCATGTCATGACGAGCCATGTGGAGGACACTTTGCAAGAGAAGCAACAACTAAAAAGGCATTCGTAGGATATTGGTGTGACTGACCCTCCACCAAGATGCCCATGACTATTGCAAATGTTGTGATGCTTGTCAATGGATGGAAAAGCCTGCCAAATCTAGCGTTATGCCCCTATATTCCATTCTTCCCCTAAATCTATTCAAAAAGTGGGAAATTGACTTCGTGGTCTCCATGGATTTGCCAACTAAAAGGAATCAGAATAGATATATATTGGTGTATACGGACTATGTGATGTAGTGGTGTGAAGCCAAAGCTTTGAAGTGGAATGATGGAAACAACGTGGCTCTCTTACTATACCAGAACATCATCACCCATTTTTGTCAGTCCCCTAGAGCTAGTAAGTGACAAAGGTACTCAGTTCCTTGACAAGATTATGGAAGAATTGACAGAGTTGTACAAGATTCGTCATCGCAAGTTCATGCCTTACTACCCCATGTAAACTCAACAAAAGCTTGTACGGGCTGAAATATACCAAGAAGGCAGTAGATGGAAGCCCTAATATGTTGATTTTGTATGTGGATAACATGTAGGGATATTCATGCTTGGGACACATTGAAATAGAACCTACACAACCATTTTTCTGAAGGAACTTCGTGATGCTAATCACATTCTTGGCATGTGTATACTATGGGACAGATCAAAAGCTCTTCTTTATTTGTCACAACATGAGTATCTATCCAAGATTTTGCAGCATTTCAATATGGAGGGGATAAAGTAATTGGCGTACTATTGCCTCCATATGTGAAAGTTACCAATCACATCCTCTGCTCAATCCTAACAAGGATGATTACTACACATTGCCTTGATTTGGATGATCAACTTAGGGGGGCCCTATTCTATGCATATAGGACTTCCCATAAGGCTGCTACATGACAGATCCCTTTCCAGCTCCTGATGTATAGTTTAGAGGTTGTCTTTCCTATTGAACTAGAGTTTCTCTCTCTTACGAGTGGCTATAAAAGAGTGTCTAGGAGAGAAGAGTCCTTGCAGTGCCATCTCTTGCACTTGGAATGTTTGGATGAGACTCGCAAAATGGCCCTACAGTGCATGGAAGCCCGTAAGCTCGACGAAGGTCCTATCATGATAGCCTCATCGAATAGAAGAAGTTTAAGGAATGTGATTTAGTCCTTGCTTATAATTCCCATTTTGGCAAGTTTTTAGGAATCTTTAACAGCGTTGGATGGGCCCCTATAAGGTACTTACTATCAATCCTAATCTCTCTTTCCAAGTGCAAAAAGTTGACACCTTTGATGATCCTTTATTAATTAATGGCTATTGTCTCAAGAATTGTTGCCCTTCTTGGGGATCCTAACAATCACTGCCAATAACCCCTTCAACCCTTATGTGTCGATCTTGGTAAGGCTTTGCCTATTACTCTTGATAGCCCTTCTGCTTATCCTGATGAGGTGGCCTTGTTCTTCTAGCCCCTCACAACCACTTCCCACGCCTCCTTTGCTCCCTTTCCAGATGATCCAACAAAGGTGGTGTGGTTGGTTCTAATAGATGGGAGTCTTGCAATTCTCCTTTTTGAAAAAAAAATCACAACATCAATATATATCAGTCTTGAGAGAAATGACTTTGGCTGTCATGTTGACCTATTCTTTGAGAAAATGTGGAAACACCCTTGGGAATAGGAAAAATGAAAAAAACCCAAGAGAATAAAAATACCAAAAAAAGAAAAAGGAAGAAAAAAAACAAAATTGTTATGGGAGAAAAGGAAGAAATTACATGTCATAACATGCCTCACCCCAAGAAAAGGTGGTAAACATCCTTGGACGGAAAGCTAGTAATGGAAAATGTGGCAATACCCCGCAATTCGAGATATTTGAATCATTAGTTGATCTTCCAAGAGGCAGTTTCAAAGCCACCTCTCTTGGTGCACAGTATCCTGAAACCCCATTAGTGCTTCTGACTCCTGTAGATACAACATTTCCAACATGAAGTTCAAGTACTAGACTTGTTAGCTACCTCCTTGGGTATGCCTCTTCATCAACCAATACAAGTTGACATTATTAACCAAATGAAGTTTATCTTCATTGAAAATCCTTTGAGTGATGTGAGCTTTCATGCTAATTGGATGGGGATGTGAGCATGAGCTGCACTCTGTACTTATCAAATGAGCATGAGACAAAGAGCTAGGTGAGTGACCATGCCCTTTAAATCCAATAGAGAGGTGAGATTCCTTCTCACACCGTATTCTAGCATAGGAGGGCAGGATGCATTGTTGCACCATCAATTGTGTAGAAGCCATACAACCTTTGTACAAGTAAAAATGAGGATTACATTAATGCAAATCAGGAACGGGTTGCCCTCCTATATCTATCAACAAAGTGTGAGACAAAGGGGAGACTTGAATGCGATTGATTTCCCTTTTCATCAAGTAAGAGGTGAGGATTGAGGAACGTTATGATAATTGGAGTCATGTATGTTCTTGTTTCCCTATGCACACATGGGATAGGCCTCCTCCATCATCACTACACACCTCACTCTGTTTGGTGCACTACATGATAAGGCTCTTTGACCTTCCTTCTTGCACCTATGCTAGATTGGTTGGGATGCACCGATGCACTATCAACTGTGCACACCGGTATACTCCATTTGAACCATCTCTCTTATTAATTTCTAAACCTAGTGTGAGATATGGGTTTCAATTATTATCCCTCAAGTGACATGAGTCATGGGGCAAGTGATTAATCTATCTTCTTCACTTCAACAATTGTTGAGATGAGAGTTGTATTCTTCGCCATTGACAACTTAACCAACTCTTCATATAATGCTATCTCATTGGGTGCTACTGCATGGTCCCTTTCTCGGGGGGTCCACTAGGGTTTACAGTATGGTACCATGTGAGTGTAAGGGAGGGGGGTTATTTAAGGGAAGGAAGGTACATTTTATAAGGTAAGGTCCCATAAATAGGGAGTAGATAAGGGGTATTTTCATATATTTCTTGCACGCAGGTGACATTTTCTTATTACTACTAGTGAATCCCTTGTGTCCCTTCCATGTTGTGGATGGGTGTAATGTGGCGAGCCGTGGTACCTTCTCTCGATGACTATAAACCTTCATGTGTCAGTGATGGTTCACCTCGACCATCTACAAATTGGGCTAAGTTTGTCTAATCCTACCCTTTTATTTACAAGTATTACTCATGTTTTGAGTGTGGGGATGCATGAATATAGGTTGTGGTCAAGTTTTGGGCTCGTGTTAATTATTCAACCTGATCTATTAAGGTTTTAAGTGTGGGGACACATCCTTGCATGTTTATTTTTCATACCTTCATGGAAATGCCCCTCTTTGATCATTCATGTATAACCATGTCTTGATTTTTCTATAGTGGGGTCCCTTCCCCACCCACCTGTCCTATTTTCACCCCATCCTTGGGGGCCGTTCCTTGTCTATTTGTCTTTCTCTTTTGTTTTGTCATTTTTTAATGCAAACCTACCCTATGTCCATCAACATTAAAATCTAATCTTACAGACCTATTCGTCCCTTCAAAATGGCTTCTTTTCCTTTTTAAGGCCCTCAATTTTGAGCCACGATTCATGAGCTACTAATTTGTGAAGAGTTTTATGCAAATTAAATGTTTTTTCATGCAAACATACCTTTTTTTTTTCAGAACAGTGATCTGATGTGAGAACTCCAATCTATGCCTTCCCCTTTATACTTTTCTTTTTTATTGCTCATCATTCTGATACACGATTTATCCATTATTAATTATTGCGTGTTTTTGGGTATTCTCATGTGTGTGAATTTTGGCTCTTTTTCCATGTGAACCTGCCTATTCTCCTCAGAATTCAACTTTGATTAGATAACCTTGTCTGCATGTTCCCTTGCACACTTTTCTTTTTTCTCCATCATGTTCCGGCCCATTGATTTTATATTATTAATTTTTCCATGTGTTTTGTACTCGTTTTTACTATTTTTTCCATGTGAACGTGCCTTTTTTACACAGGAATCACATTTTGACTTTTTTTCTCCATCATGTTTTGACCCACTAATTTTATGTTATTAATTTTTCCATGTGTTTTGTACTCGTTTTTACTATTTTTTCCATGTGAACGTACCTTTCTTACATTGAAGTCACATTTTGACTTGATAGACATTGTTCACCATTCCTTGGATAATTTTCTTCTTTTTTTTCCCCTTATTTTGACTTACAAATTATTGGGAATTAATTGTGTTTCAACAAAACCTCAACAGATAATCACCCAAGTAGCAAGCCCTTCCTTGTCCCCATTCTTTTTATTTTGGTATTTGTATTTGGTTTTTCATACCTTACCGATTACTACTTAGTCCACCCATTGTTTTCGTATGAGGATTTTTTTGTTTTACAACTTGTTTGGAAGTGGAATTTTGTGCATCAGACCTTGCGAGTGTCCACACACTGCCAGGTTCTTTTTCTCTTTCCCTCCTTCACATGCACCATAATACACATATAATTGTAATTAAAAATCAACTGATCATTACACCCACCAAATAAGCAGAATGCACCTCATAAATTTCTAATTAAAAAGAATTGGCCATTAATTTATAAAAGGAACCCCGCCATTGCACAAGCACATAGTACCATAATCCACTTAATTGTGTAATTTAAAAGCCATTCACAATGCACACACACACACTATACACACATTTAATTTGTAGATAATAATGAACCCCCAAAGTCACACATGCATGCACTTTGTGCCATAGATTATCTAATTTTCAAAAATAAATTGCATTTATAGAGACCCTAGTCCAGTTCAGTCAAATCCATCTAAGTAGGGGTTGGGATACGAATACGACTCACCATGCATTAATGGGAAATTTAATAATGAACTATGATTAATTGGTCATCTAATAAAAATGAGTCGTGTAGTTTTCACTTCATCGCATCATAGGTATATGCCATAGGCTTACAAGAGGATTGGGGTTTCTTGGTCAGAGACATTGGTCTTGTCTGTCTATATGTATTTTGATGGTCCAAGTATAGAATTTAGTCCCGATTTCTATATTGTATCTGGGTTATGGTATGTGTGGCTTTTTTTTTTCTTTTGATTGTTTGCTTATAGGGTTTTCACGTGCCTATATGTATGCATAGCATGAAGCTTTTGGTCACATATGTGCATAAGTCATGTTGAATTTTTCATAGGATGTGGAATGCTTAGGGATGGTCTAGTCCAGCCAATTTTTGTTATTGTTTTTGTTTCCATGTTATCTATCTCAATGGTGGTATGTATGGGTTTTGCAAAAATACTTCCTCCTTTTCTTGATTTTGTGTGAGTGTAGATAATCTAGGGTGGTCTAAATGGAATCTTCTTCCACACCCCTATTTGTGATTCAACATGTACCATTAACAGTCCATGATTATTCTCCTCTTTTGGATGCTTATTGTATTTGTATGGGTGGTCTTAATCTCTTTGTAGCCTTGAAGTTCCCTCTAGTGGATGCAAAGCTTTGTTACTATTTTCTCGAGACTTACAAGAAGCTTTCGGACTTGGTTTATGGCCACCATCGGTCTTGTTTATTCCCCTTCTACTGTCAATGAGGCCATGTTCCTGCATTTTGCAGCTTCCCCTATGCCTAGTGGTAATCATTTATTATCCACTATAGAGATCCTTGCCTTGTTACAAAACGATATAGTAGATTTATCCTCACGTTCATTCTCCTCCTATGGAAGTCAATTCAGATTTAGTAGATGTATCCCTTGCCAGAATCATTCAAAAGAAGCATCGCACACATGGTCCTTCTGATCCTCTACATGTTCCAACCCCTGTGGTACATATTTCGATACTCGAGGTGTCTGGTAGCTCTCTTCCCTTATTCTTGTCTTGTACCAACCTCTTTGTAGTGCAATGGGAAGGAAACTAGATCCATAGATTCCTCCTTCCTTGCAAATAGTACTTTCTAGATCTATGCTTTCACAGCTAGTTTCTCTTTTTGCTTTGGAGACTTCAATGACTTCCTATCTTTAGACAATCTATACAGGAGTGTATACCTCATTGCAGGACAAGGTGGACTCTTTGACTAGTTAGCTTAGCAAATCTTTGGAGTATTTAGCTTCTAAAAAGACTTCTTTGAGTGATATCCATACAAAATGACTATAGCTGCAGCTTTGATGGATTCACAAAAGGCCATGATTAAGGAGTTCGAAGCTAAAGTTGCCACTTTAGAGGAAGAGAATGTGTCTTTAACCAATGAGAAAAATGCAGCTCTTGAGGAAATGATATAATCATCTTGTAAGCTTGGTACATTTGAGGGCCACTTGTAGCATTCCCAAGAAACTATAGAGTCACAAAAGAAGTTTATTAAAGAACTTAACCAGAAAATTGCTACTCTTTCTATTCCTCCTCTTCCCCCAGTGATGTCTTCTTTGTTATCTTCTAAGGAAGAGCTAGATCATTTGCAATAGAAAGCTAAAATGTGTGATGGGTTTTCTGCTAAGGTAGAGTGCCTTTAGTAGTGTATGAATTGTATTTAGGAAGATTTTGTCCACTATGCTGAATTGGTGTCACCTCCATTATCCTTCTGGATTAAATATCAATAGCAACACTTTGCGTTGTGTATTTCCTTGAGTAATGTGGACTTAGAACCTCCAAAGGATGGGTGGTAGAACATGTGGTCTGCAAATTTACTCAAAGCAGTGTTTGATAGATTTGTTGATGAGTTAATCTCTCATGAGGACCAGTTATTATATTTTATGTATCTTCGAGGAGATCTGCACATCCCTGATGAGAAGGATATAAATATTTATGTAGGAGATGTGATTTTGCAGGCATTCATGTATGTACATTCTGCTAAAATGTCTTTGGTTGATGGCTTGAAGATTTATCATAAGCCAACATTGTGGTGTAGAGGCTATGCTTGGCATCCTCCTTTGGAGGATGATGTTCTAGATCCTTGCCATCGATAGAGTGTCTTTTATAAGTCAAATATTCAGCCATTGAGATCCCAAGTGTTGAACCATATTGCTAATAATCCCTTATTCACTGAGAATTTCTTTTCAGTTTTTGCTTTTCGATGTTCCATCTATCCATATGATCCTCATGATATCCTATCGTATTCCCTAATTTCTTATCAATTACCCTTGTATATTGCCATCCTTACATCTAATCTAGATAGTATCCCTCTCTTATCTTTTACTCTATCGTTTTCCCTCAAATTCCTATTTTTACTACATGCCCATTTATTACCGATCCTATATCCTCGCCTACTCCTATTAAACCTACTCCTATTGTCCCACCTGTTCCTTCTATTTTTCTAGTAGAATCCCTTTATAAATTTCTAATTTATTTCCCTTATTTTCCATCATCATTATCCCTTCAAATATCTTCATTTTATTATTTATCTTACCCACCTCTTCACTGTTCCCCTCTTATTACCTTACCATCTCAATTTGACTATATTAATCTTCATCCACAATCAATGATGGATACTCCTGGGTATAACATTGATATCCTCCATCGACGGCAATGGACCTTGAATGATTCTTTGATAGTACAAGTGTTTAATTGTCCTATCATTCCTGGTTCCTGGGACACTTCTGCACAATGTTTTACTTCTTATCTTCAATTTACTAGAGCCCATGCTTATTCATGAGGATAGTTCGGTATGCTTAGCATCTCATTTTTGTTGGTATCTTGCTTTTATGCATTAACAATATCACCAAAATACTTGGAAGAGTATTTCGAACTTGATGATTAATCCTATGAGGATGTGACTATTGCTCAGATGGATGTTTTGTATTATTTTGCACAAGCTTTTCCTACCAAGTTTATTATCCCATTGAAAAGGATGTCTTGTTTACAGTTTCTCCAGAATGTGCCTCTACATTTTGTGAATGAGAACAAGAGTCTAGAATGTCTCAAGAGCATGAAGTTTAAGAAAAAATATCTTCATCCTACATAGCTTGTGAATGTTCTCTTGGATATATTGATCCTTTTAATGAAAATCTTTCTCTTTGCTCTTCATTTTTGGGAAGCATGTGCCATTTAGATTACATTGTCTTGTGTCTATGTGATTTTTTAATATGTTTTATGGTTTATATGTGGTGTTTTATTCTTTGCATGGAGTTGAAGATGAAGATGGAGCTAATTGAGAAGTTTATTAATGGTGGTTCGTGATTCTATCTGATGGATAGATGCTTATTCGAGAAAAAACCTCTTATATATTTTAAAATTTAGTCATGATTTTCTGTTTCAAAGTAGTATTAATGGATAAATGTATTTTCCTTTCATTGCAATTCTTTCTTAGATACAGCTTATGAGTTGGGGTCTTGCTTGGATGGTGTTTCTTGAAGATACTGTGGAAGATCCTGGAAGATCAAGCTGAGCTATCATTTTAAACTTCTATTCTCCTTTTCTGAGGTCGTGAGGACGCTCCCTGATTAAGTATGGAAATATGTTGAGTGTTGAAATGACTTGTTTTTTTTTTGTTTTTGAGGAATGAATGTTTGATTTTGTATGATGATTAGTTATTTTGAAAGTGTTTTGGATAAGGTTGATTAGGTTTAAGAAGCTCATGATGTTTTTGAGTAGAGATATGATGTTTTGTTAATGTCCTAATAGTGTCTGATTGGTAATGATTGAGTTTGCTGAGATTTCATTTTTCTTTTTTTTCTTTGTGTGTGAGAGGATGGAATGGTAGTTGATGGAGTTTGAGGGTGTTTAGAATCTTATTGATTGATTATTGATGGTTTTGAATGGTTTTAGTTGAGCTAAAGGCTTTTTGATGACTTTCTATTAAACTTCTATTGACTGTTTATAGAGACTCTATTTCTTTTCTGTTTTTTTTTTCATATATCTCTGTAAGTGTTATTATGTGGGATGAATGTGTAGCTTGTAGGAATTTTTTCTAACCTTGGGAAGAGATGAATGCAAGTCCAAAATAGCTCAAAGAAGTGGAAGAAGTAGCTGTTGAAGACTCAAGTAAAGACTAAATTGAGAGAGAGCATATATGGGAGAGAGAGTGTGGAAGATATATAATTTTTCAAACAAGATTGTATCTATGAGTGAGAGATTATGAGAGAGACTATGAAGACTATGAAACTATTGAAAATGAATACTATGTGATGATTTTCATTAAAAGTGGAGAATTCCTTTGTGTTCTTTTATTCTTTTGATGAAGAATATGAAGAATGTGTTGAAGTTTTATTGTGATAAATCCATGGGAGAATTGTTATATGAAGCTGCCTGAATATTTAAGAAGATTGGTGTTGTTTTTGTTATTGTGATCACATAAGATATAAAAAACATACTTGTTGATAATACAATATAGATTTTCTTTTAGCAAATTCCCTGTTTTCTTGTTGTTCCTCTTGGTGCTCCAGTCTTCATAGTCTTCTCTCAATCTCTTATGCAGATACAATGTTTTTCAGCATAGAAATGACTATATCTCATTCTTGATCTCTCTCACATCCTCACTCAATAGTATATTAGAATAATAATAAATGATACTCATTCATTCTCTCTTGGTTGTCGATACCCCTCCCAAGAGGTATATCTAATACAAAGAGTCACCAAATCCACTACAATGTCCCTTGAGAGCTCACGACTATCATTGTCACTATAGTCTTCACTTCAAGTATTCTTTAGCTACTTCTTCAGCTTATTCAAGCTATTTTGGACTTGTATTCTTCCTCTTTCAAGATTGAAATGTCAAGATTGTGGGAGAGAAGGAAGGAGTCTCACTTGAAGCTTTCTTGCTTGCA
The DNA here is from genome assembly GCF_053477565.2 of Lygodium microphyllum. Lineage (NCBI taxonomy): Eukaryota > Viridiplantae > Streptophyta > Polypodiopsida > Schizaeales > Lygodiaceae > Lygodium > Lygodium microphyllum. The sequence goes on along the minus strand of NC_141151.1, from coordinate 50,535,260 downwards.
CAATGGGGGAATACACCCAGAGATGGAGGCTGAAAACAGTTTTCCTCTTCTTAGTTGTGTAAGCCAAAAAGAACTCATGTAAATAGAAATAGAAGAACCCTGTATATGGGTCTCAAAACAAACTCAACTAACTAAGGTGGCATACTAACTGAGCCACGAACTAGAGTAGATAAGGATGGCTGTCATCTAGCTATTATTCATGGGCGGTGTACCAACCGCATCTACAACTGACAAGTCGGTGACATAAATACACAACGGTCACCCTGGCATATCACGAGTGGAGCTCGATATCTCAACACTCCCCCTCGAGCTCAATCCCAATTCCTGCACACCAAGCAGGTCTCTAAACTTCCGCAGCTTCTCTGCGCCCAATGCCTTCGTGAATATGTCAGCTACTTGATCCTCTGTGCTGACATAAACTAAATCAATAAGACCTAGTAAAACCCTCTCCTACACATAGTGATAATGCACCTCAATGTGCTTTGTTCTAGCATGATAGACTTGGTTATTTGCCAAGTGTATACTACTCATGTTATCACAATAAATGACAAGTGGCCCATCTATAGGCTGATGCATATCATAAAGTAGCTTATGCAACCAAGCTACCTCACATGCAGCCATTGTTGCACCCTTATACTCAGCCTCTGTGCTCGATAAGGCAACTGTAGGCTGTTTCTTGCTGCTCCAAGTGACTGCAGCACTCCCAAAAGAGAACACATATCCACTGGTAGATTGTCTATTAGAAATGCTACCAGCCCAATCAGCATCAATGTATCCATGCAACTGTATCTGAACCCCAGTCTCATAAAATAGTCCATAATGCAATGTGGACTTCACATACCTGAGTATGCGTCTAGCCGCATCCAAATGCGGTTTCCTTGGAGCCTGCATAAACTGACTTACCAATCCAACAACATAGCTCAAATCTGGCTTCTTGCTTCACCGTGAAGGGCGTCTCAACCTGAGACAATGCACTCTTGCAATTTCCAACTATGCTACCTGTAGAGATCTGCTCCCAAAATAGAAAATGAAAGCAACACTGCTCCTCTTACCAGAACATCGCAAGCTTGGCTTTCTTTCTTGAGCTTCTTACCACGAACAAGGCTCTAATACCATGTCAAGATTGTGGGAGAGAAGGAAAGAGTCTCACTTGAAGCTTTCTTGCTTGCACAATGGGGGAATACACCCAGAGATGGAGGCTAAAAACAGTTTTCTTCTTCTTAGTTGTGTAAGCCAAAAAGAACTCACGTACATAGAAATAGAAGAACCCTATATATGGGGTCTCAAAACAAACTCAACTAACTAAGGTGGCATACTAACTGAGCCACGAACTAGAATAGATAAGGATGGCTGTCATCTAGCTATTATTCATGGGCGGTGTACCAATCGCATCTACAACTGACAAGTCGGTGACATAAATACAGAACGGTCACCCTGGCGTATCACGAGTGGAGCTCGATATCTCAACATGAAAAACATTCTCCAAGCTAAAAATCCATCCATCAAAACAAATACAGAAGCAAACAAAAGCTTACAAAAGATCTATAAGAGCTCAACAGAATGCTACAGAAGGTCAACAAAAGGCATAAAATACCATATTAGATAATTTGGGAATCTCCTTAGCTCCACTTTCAAATAATGAGTGAAGATTTGACCAAGTGGCTAAATCTTAACCCCATATTTGAGAGTGGGACTTGGGGGGATTCCTTATATAGTATCTAGGAAAAATTTCACCTTCAAGCAAGGGGATAAGATTTGACCATGTGTCCAAATATTAATCACATTAGGAATTCCCAAACTTTATGAAAATTTCCAAATTCTTGAATATGTGGTTATAGAAGCAATATAGCTTTAACCAAAACCATTTAAAACCATCCAACACACTTTTAATCATTTCTCAAAGACTCATTCACAATCTCAACCTTACAAAGAGAAAAAAAACACATCAAAATAGAGGCAAAAAGCAGACCCTATCAAGATCAAATAGAGACATTATAGAACTTATCAGCACACTATATATATCTCAATTAAAAACCATCATGAGCTTCTCAAACATACTCAACCCATCCATTCACATTCCAAAACACTTCCAACACAACAAAAATCAATAAATAAACCCTCAAAATCAACCATTCAACTCATAAAAACAACAAAAATCAACCCAAAAAACAAGTCATTTAAGGCCTCAACATATCCCTACACTTGATCAATGAGCATCCTTATGACCTTAGAAAAGGAGAATAAAAGGTCAAAATACTATCTCATCACTTTATCTTCAACATAAACAAATGAGCATTCACGAACCAACCTTGACCCCATCAATCTTCAAAAGAACGTGGATCTAGCAAATAGATTGATGAAAGGAAGACACCTTAAAGTATAAATCAATCCTTATGGTCAAACAAGAACCAAACAAATTAGTAAGGGATATAAGAGTTTTTTGCATTGTAGCATATAGTCATCCAGACAATCTTTAACTTCAATCTCCGACCAACTTTGATTAGCTTCAACTTTAATATTCTTCAACAACAACTTCATCGCCTCCACATGACAAAGATAATACACACACACCACACACATAATAGAACATACAACATAACACTCACAATCACAAATAAAAAATAGTCTAAATGGAAACTTCCCTCAACAATGAAAGATAACCAAAAGAGGTCCCATTAATCATAAAGAAGAAGAAGAAGATACATCTCAAAACAAGTCTACTTGTTTGCTAGGATGAAGGTACTTCTTCTTGAACTACATACTAATTTTAGGTGTTTGAGGGTTTTTCTTTCATCCACAAAATGAAGAGGTACATTCTAAAGGAATTGCAAACAATAGACCCTTTCCAACAATATAATGAATCTAGTGGGAAAGACTTGGGTAAAATAATAGAGCACATCCATTTGAGCCACTGGGACATCTTCATTAGGATTATTTATGAAATTTGGTATGGACCTCCTTGTGTTCAAATGAAATGGGACTTCTGATGCATAAAGGATAAGTACCAACAAAAATGTGATGTGCTAAATAGATGGATGTATCATCTAACTAAGCTTGTGATGATTGAGAAAATTGAAGATAAGAATTCAAATAGGTCAAGGAGTCCTCCAAAACCCTAGAATGTGAGGTCAATTAAATACAAGTCCTATTAGCGAATCGTGTAAAGTTCACTACCATCGACAAAGGATATCATTATCAAATCCAAGAGTGTCCAATACATACTTAAGTAGAAGATTCATATATTCCATAGGAGGTGGAATAGGAATTAGGGTAGAACATTAAAGAGGTGTATATAACAGATCATAGAAAGAGGAAAAGCATAAGAATAAAGATGTTGGAAATGGAGAAAATAATACTAAAAATACTTCAAGTGATTGTGAATAAAAGGTGGAAGGAATAGGAGAAACAACAAGAGAAGGATTTGTAAGAGCAGAAAAGGTAGTAGGATTAGTAATAAAAGAACATGAAGTAAAATCTCAAATATGAGGGGATAAAGTAGGGGTAAAAGATAAAATAGGAATGGAATCAAGATTCGTAGTAAGAAGATGAATATAAGAAGGAAGGTGAAAAGCAATGAGGGAATAGGAAATAAGATCATGAGGATAAATAGAAAAATAAAATTTGAAATTTTGGAAGAACTCCTCTATAAATAAGGGATTATCAGCAATAATGTGTTGCAACACTTTAGCATGCAACTACTGGATATCAAACTTATAAAAAGTACTCTATCGATGGCATGGACCCATGACATCATCATCCAAAGGAGGATGCCAAGCATCTCCTCTACATCGTGACATGCAGTGCTGATGAAAATTTTGCAGACTATGTGAAGATTTAACTCCACAAAATGTACATACAATATAGCTTGTAAAACCACATCCCCCACATAAATATTCAAATCCTCCTCATTTGGAATTTGAAAATCCCCTTTAATATACATAAAAGAGAGCAATCTGACTTGAGGATCAAGCATGTCATCCAAGGCTTTGTCAAACATTGATTTGAGCAAATCACTCAACCAAAGATCTAGTCAACTATCCTCTGGAGGTTGTAAATCCACATTGCTCAAAGAGATATATAAGGCCAACCTCTGCTCTGGTGATATATAAGCCAAAAAAAGGATAGAGGGGATACAAATTCATTGTAATGAGTAAAAGCTTCATGCACACAATCTATCTGGTACTTTAACCTATCCACCTTGGTAGCAAAGGCAATCACAAAAAACAATAAAAACACACATGAAAATCAAAACAAAAATTTATTCAAGGTAATCCGTCAGGCAAAATAAGAGGTACAAAAGAAAAAAATGTCATGAGAGTGGTGTTCCACAGGGCTCTCAGGTCAGAACATGATTCCAATGTAAAAAAGACACGTTCACATGGAGAAAGGTAAAAAAGGCATATAAAAACACAATTTAAACTTAATAACAAAAAACTTGATGGGTCAAAATAAGGAGGAGGGAAAAGAAAAAGTATCTAGCTTGAGGCTATCCCAGCATAATGCCATTCCTACGAGAAAAGAGCATGTTCACATGGAAAAATAGCAAAAAACACATAAAAATAAACATGAAAAAATAAATAATAGACAATCCATGCATTAAAAAAATAGGTTATAAAAATGAATAATATCTAAGAGGAAGGGCAAATCAGGACTATCATATCAAATTGCAGTTCTATTGTGAGAAAGATGCATTTGCATGGAAACAAGTCTAATTCATATAAATCCTTCAAAATTAATAACTGTAAGAAGATGAGAATAAGGAATTAGTGTAAATAACATTGATATTATGCCATGTCACACTGACATTGGTATAAAAGGAGGAAATGTAATTTCACATATCTTTTTGACACATTAATACAATTACAGACTTTCTCTCCCTTCTTGCTCACAGGTTCTATGGCTTCCCCTTCTTTCTTGTCTTTCTCTCTCTAAATCTAGTCTTTCTCTCTCCTCGTCACTCTTATTCTCTCTCTTTCTGTAGTCTTTCTCTCTCCTTTGTAGTCTTCTCTCTCCTCTTTCTCTCTCCCTGGTTCTCGCTCTGACAAGTGGTATCAGAGGCTAGGTTCTTGGTCCCAGTTAGTCCCTCATTTTTACCTAGTTACAACTTTCTAGTTATATGGAATTTTGAGTCACAGGTACACAAGTACGGGCAGCAGTAGGGGAGTTTCCAAAGCATCTCTGGACCACAAGGACTACATGCAGGAGCATTAATGGCAGCTTTCATGAAGACCACAGACCATGGCAGCCTTTCTTGGAGTCTTAAATGGAGTTTGGACCAAAAATGGAGGCAGACAGACAAAGATGGAAAGTTTTGGTTACTTTTTAGAAGCAATCTTTCTCTCTGACAAGAGGAGATGCTGACAGAAAGGTCTCTCTCCCTCTTTGTTTTAGTCTTTGTATCTCTTCGACTCTTTCTTTCTCCTTATGGTACTTCATTTTGAGAGGCTGTAGCTAGTGCATGGAGTTCAACTTCTAGTTGAATCCTTTTGCGCTCAAGGGTATCAATTTCCTCTAGTTGGCTATCAAGTTGAACCCTCATATTAGCACAGGCTTCATCCACAAGATCTATTGCTTTGTCTAGGAGGTGATGACCTGTAATATAATGGTTTGAAAGCTGTGGAGCTGCTGCCAGAAAGGCGCATCCAGAAATCTAAAGCTCCAAGGTCTTTGTACCACAGGAGCTCATCGTTGTAGTCAGACATATTCTTCTTCTTCTTCTTCGTCTTCTTCTTCTTCAAGTTCAACGCAATCTTCATGTCCTTCCCTTCTTTCCCCTCGCTCCAACCTAAGGCTGGATGAAGAGACTCCCTGCCTGCACAGGCAGCTGGTCGACGCTCAGCATTATAAACATCGGGCATAGTAGCCTTGCCTTCACCCTTCCACCTAACAGTATCGTGTACATCAGTGGAGTTTGATGTACCTGAGAGTCCAACCATTCTGCACTCAGCAGCTGTTAAGGGCCTGCAACCCTTACAATTGCATACAATGGGTGCTCCATCTGGAAGCATTCTTATGTTAGTGTACACCTCCCCATTGGTGCTTGTTTCTTCTGAATGAGATCCAAAGATGAGCTAGTGCTCACAACAATATTGTAGCGTTTGTGAGAACTATCTGGCATTCCAGTGTCCTGATTTGCATAGCTTAAGACCTTCCTTACTTTGATAGCATCCTGCTTTACAAGGGTTGCATCAACTGACCAAGAATTCTGACATCATCCATTTCCTCTTCTTGGAGGCTACAAATATCTGCATTCTGTTGCTCACACACCTTCCTCCTCTTCTGAGGGCCCTTCCTGAGCACCCATCTGTCTATCCTGTTCGAATTGAAGGCTCTTGACAGTATCTGCTGCAATCTCCACTTCCGTGAGAGCAACCGTCCATCAAGAACCACAGAAACCAAAATAGCATGCCATGCAACCCTCGCCTCCTCCGTCAGATGCAAACATTCCACAGGAGCTTTCAGACATACCATAGGAGGTTTCAGAGAATCTTCCATCAAAGGCCTAGCCAAAGCATGGTTCCATCTCCCTTTGTACATACATACCACAGACAAGCATAAGCAAAGAATCGTTGTTTGTATACACAAGTGAAACAGAAACTGAACAGGCTTGGTGAGAGGCCATCCATGTACAAATTGGGAGTACTTGCCAGTTTTCCCCATGCTTTTCTCTTTCAGTATGTAAGGTTGAATCTCAGTCATTTCTGGCCAGGTTCCTCTTCCTTCATCACGGCGTCCTCATCCTTTTTCTTGGAGTTGATGGCTTTTGTCTTCGCCCCTACTATCTTAGATTTACTGGCATCATCGGCTGCAGTTTGAATAGCAGCTTCTTCAGCGGGCTTAGCCTCTCCATTGACATCAATATCTTCACCACTGGGTCTAGTGACAGTTTTAAAAAAAAATAGAGGCAATGAGCAAGGCAATGTACAGATAGTCAATTGCATAATCCCTGTTGGCATTAGCAACTACTGTAATAACATCAGCATCAGTGGCCAGCAAGAATTGGAACCGAGTGCTACTGCCTGTCAAGTTCTGAAACACTATTTCAGGCTTGATCTCAGAAGGATTCCAATTCGATGATCTTCAGAGTGACTTCACGGAAGGTTTACAGGGTGGAAGCAACAACAAAGATTCAAGTTTCCTTTTGTGCTCATCTGGATCACTGGCTGTGATTGTGGCTGCTACTGTGGGGGCTGAGGTTATGTGGCTGTGGCAACTGTTGCAGGGAGATTGGTTGAGGCTGCTGGAGTTGTACTGATTGTGAGATTGGTTGCTGTTGCTGGTGCTGAACAGGTTGCTGTATAGCAGACCCCTCTTGCATGATAGCACCAGAATGTTGTAGTTGCAATTGTTGTGCCTGTTGATGTTGTTGCTGTTGCTGCTGTTAGAAAGCAGGAAAAGATTTCTGAGGTGCTCAACCACGAGTTGTTGCTGGACATTTAATGATTGCACAATTCTCTTCAACATGTGATACTTTGGACATGCCTGTCAAGGTAGTTAAAATACCAGGCACAAACTCAGAAGAAAGCTTTGTCACACGAAAGTGGCTGCGAATGCATACCTAGCACAATCTGCATTCTACTTTATGCCATAGAAGACAACTTGAAGCGAGGAGCACTTTTGATAGAAGTATTGTGTGTCAAAGTGCTTCGCTACTATCATAGCTAGAAGAGGAATCCAATGTTCAACTCGGCCACAACTATTGCTCTTCTTAGATCTCAGCTCCACCATTCTCATCCCTTCTTTCAGGGCGTGGTTAGCTTTTAGTCTTCCTGGACAGGATATCTTAGTACTAGTTCATAGTGTTCCAGGCCTGGTGTTCCAGGTTTCACTCCTTCCCAATGACTTGCAAAGATCAATCCCGTGGTTGGAACAATATTCTTAGCAGACTGTGGCTTTGGAATCTATATACACTGAAGAAGTCACATTGTCTAGAGATTCAGCAATGTTTCAACATAGGGAATAAGCATTTGGTTCTTCTTCAACAAGCTATGGTTCATGGAGAACCATTGGAGCATTATTGAGTAGAGTATGATGCTGGGATATACTACTATTTCAAGTGTTCTTACTATAAGATTGGCTTTGAGGAGTTCATCAAGCAAGCTCAAGTAATTGGGTATCTTCTTACCTTTGAATCTACTCGGTATGATTCAATTCATCGGGTACTTTGAAGCTTTCAACCAACTCAAGCTATATTGGAGTTCATTTCTTGGTTAGCTCCATTTTGAAGCAACTATTGGAGTTCTCAATGCTTATGGGTTTTGCTTGATCAAGTGGTTGAGAGTATGTAGTAAGGATCAGTTGAGCTATTTTTAGAGCACTTCTTGGATGTATCAAGGATGTATTTGCAGGGTTTGTTCATGTCTTATCAGTGTTCTTATTGATATTAAGTGCCTTACAACTTTCCCTAGATGAAAGGTAATGATTACGAAGCAAAATAGGGTCATTATAGTGCTAAACAGGGTGCAGTCCAAACAGGGACAGATTTGGGAAAGTTGCTATAGAAATTAGTAGCATCATTCTAACGACAAAGAAACAACTGGAAGTGATACTAGACATCATAAGCTTCGAGTGGAGCCATCAAACGTCTCATTTGGACACATATTTCTCGAGCTAAAGCCTATTTGGTACCGGTAGTTCACTAAGAGTTCACTGTGGACAGTTCTGGAAATTCTTAAATAGAGAGGGGTATTGCTACTCCTAAATTCAAACCAGGATTTCTACTTGATACTAGACATCCTAACCTTCGAGTCAAGCTATCATACACCTTATTTGGACTTATATTTTGCAAGGAACAACATATCTCTTCAACTTGACTGCAATGGTAGCTGAGATCAATAGCTCCAGCTCTAGTGAACAAGGTTGGCTTCAAACACAGGCTAATATTGACAAACTTGGACAAGGTTGGCTTCAAACACAAGCTAGAATTGACAAACTTGGAGTTTTGGCTAATCAGTGTATTGCTCTTATAAAGGCGGTTATGGAAAAAACAGCAAGACCTGAATCAAATGCTTATGCCTATGGACAACATGTATGTGTTGATGGTACACACTATGATCTACATGCATCTCATGAATATGAATAGCAACAACATGTAAATGAATATGAGCAGTATGCAAGTACATTTGGAGAGCATGTTAATGCTTATAAATATGATGTACCATATCATAATGCAGAGTATCATTCCATTGAACCTTGGCAGCAGAATGGTTATTATGGTCAACATGCTTATGCTTATGAGCATCCATCTCTTCAGCAAAATAGTTATGATTATACTTGTGAAGCTCTCTTGGTTGACTAGCCCAGTTCTTATGGATGTGACAGAAATGGTTATGCTTATCAGTACACTTCTAGCTTTGATCAACAGCAAGCAAGTGATTATGACCAATGCTGTGGGACTAATGATCAAAGGCAGCATGCTTATGCATATGAGCAGCAAACATCAGTAGAAGCAAATGCATATGCTCAACCAAAATGTCCCTCTGATGTGCAACAGGGCTATTATCACCATATGCAGTATGGACAGCATGAGCAATATGGTCATGAGCATGGACAGCCATCTGTTATACATGAGCAGCAAGATGACTATGATCAGCATGTCAAAACTATTATAGAGCTGACCAATGGTGAGGAGCAGGTGTGTAAATTGCTATCTAAGGCTAAACGCGTTAGACACCTTACTAGTGATACAATATGGGAACTGCATGCTGCGGGCTTATGCTATCGATGTGCTAAGCCACTATCTTGTAATCACCAAGCCACATGTAGGGCAAAGTCTACCAAAATATTCTTGGTATTTGAATATTATGATGCAAATGATGGAGAACATCTTGTTGAAGACCATTTTGGTATGAGTCCACAACAAGAAGTTCAGTTCAAGAAGGCAGATTATGGACAGCATGTGGATTTGGATGATCATCATGCAATGGTGACTTCGTTAGTGAGTACCATCATGATGATCATGCTTCCAACAGTATTTGATTTCGATTTTATGAAAGTTGATCCAATGCATGGCAATGATACAACTTTTCCTTTTGATCCAGGTGGCTACAGGCTGATTTTGACTTTTTGTATAGATTAGTACTACTATTGAGTATTAGGTAATCTTTTCCTTTACCACTTGTAATGCTGTACAGAGCAGTACTCTGCAGCCCCCCCACTTGGCTATACCAATAAGTCCAATATTTGTTTTTGAGGACAAAAACCTTCATTTTGAGTGGGGATGGATTGTAAGAAGATGAGAATAAGGAATTAGTGTAAATAACATTGATATTATGCCATGTCACACTGACATTGGTATAAAAGGAGAGGACATGTAATTTTACATATCTTTTTGACACATTAATACAATTATAGACTTTCTCTCCCTTCTTGCTCACAGCTTCTATGGCTTCCCCTTCTTTCTTGTCTTTCTCTCTCTAAATATAGTCTTTCTCTCTCCTCGTCACTCTTATTCTCTCTCTTCCTACAGTATTTCTCTCTCCTCTGCAGTCTTCTCTCTCCTCTTTCTCTCTCCCTGGTTCTCTCTCTGACAATAACTTTCAAACCTATGGTTAGAGAGACAGAGGGCAGTAAAAAGGAAAAATGGCCAACTCAAAGGAATGAACAAGATTGTATTGGCTAGGTTTCAATTTCGATGAATGTAGGATGTGTGCATATGGAAGTCCATCAAAATGATAAAACAAACGAAAGGGCAAGGAAAAATTACATGAATGGGGTAGAATAGGATAGATGGGGAGGGAGGGACCTCAATAGGGCTTAAATGAAATAAGATATCATTTAATGGTGTGTTCATGAACATATGTAAACAAGACATGTAGGGATGCGTCCCCACACTTAAAATGTAAACAGACTACTTTGTCTACTCAATAAAGATCTAGTACCCATATTCTTGTGAGAGCAGGATTTTAAACACCAAGAAAATGTTGAATAAGTGTCAAATGATGAAAACTTAAAGCGAAATTTAAAGATCGATGAAAGAGGAAGATGTGGATCCATCAATTTTAAGTGGTCGTGGAAGATGGGAATTAAGATTACTTTAAAAGACCAGCCTTCACAATGGTTGTGGATTTTTCATAATTTTTTCAAGTGCTAGATCAAATCAAGACAAGTTCCTAGTAGTTCAAGACTTCAAGATGGAAGTGTAGAATTTTTTGGAAGGGGAATCAAGCATCGGACGACGCAAGAAAAGCTATGATGGGTCAAATTTGACCAAGATATGAAAATATATGGGCCTTTGGGGGCCCAAAGGCCCATAATTTTCATGTGAAGGGAACCCCCTCCCCCCCCAATGTGAAAATATTGAGGATGCATGCTAAGGAGGATCAATGATGAGAAAATAGAAAATCATAATGAAGCATAAGCAATGACAAAGAAGAACAACTTATATTATTCAAGCATAATGCAAGTACAACTGAATGATAATGAATGATCAAATGGGTGTCTTTCATAGGCTTATAGTAGGTGGTATTGGTAGGTGAAAAAACGTGGAACGAGACCATGGTATTCATCAATTGTGGTTTTAATAAACCATGCATACATGACCTAGTCTAAGACTTTATTTGCAATGTGATTCTTTGCCTAATTGTTCCTTAAAAAGAGGCTATAGTGGATGTGATTACACATTTCTCAATACCCCTTTTCAATCACAACCAGGAAGGACATTGAGTATACAGATGCTATCATGAGTAGAACATTTCTAAGTGTAGACATTGAAGGAAATAACCATATAAAGCTAGAGGTTGTCACAAGGCCTCATTAAGTGTGTAGAGGTTGTAGTGTGCAAAGGTTACATGAGGAGTACAAATGCTTATGGTAAGAACATTAGGCAAGTACACATTTAAAACTTAAAAAGGTCTATCAGAAAATGAGCTACAAAATAGGGACTAGTGAGTTCTATCCTTTTGTTCTTGGGTGTCTTCTTCTTCTTCTTCTTCTCCATTGTTGTCTTCATCTTCTTTGGCTGTTGCAAGATATGCTCTTTGAGATATTTTCTTAGCACGGAAAAACTTCTCAATATGCCTAGTTTTCTTACAAAAATCAGAGACTATGCTCTTCTTCCCTTTCACATAGAGGAGTTGTTGGTCTCCTCTTGGGATGCTTGTTTCTCCCTTGCTCTTGATCTTCTTTTCCTCTTCTAGGAGAGAGGCTTTGATATCCACAAGCTTCGGCTTTGGCATGTTGATTAATGTGGTAGACACATTATCAAACTTAGGTGGAAGACTCTTGAGAAGCACTCCAATGCAAATGTATTCATCCATCTTCAAGTTGATTCCTGCAAGTTGTGTCAACAAGCTTTCCATATAAATCAAATGAGTTGCAAGTGAGGTACTACTTTTCATGTCAAGCATAAAACATTTAATCAGTAAGCCATATTTGCAAGATTTTGAACAAGCTCCAAATAGGTTTTCTAATCGATCCCATGTTGCTTGAGAGGTTTCACAATCATCAACATGATGAATGTAGCTATCATCAAGTTTGATCTTGATAATAGCTTGAGCCTTATCATCATTTTTATCCCATATGATTGAGAGTGCAACTTCCCTTGGTTTCTTCTCTTGACCACTTGTGATTGACCACAAGCCTTTCTTCATCAGGATCAATTTGATCCTAGTTTTTCATGTATGGAATCCAACACCATTGAATAGGCATGAGGGAGAATCTTTGCCCATTTTGTTGGCATGAGTAGCAGCAAATAACTAAGAATAGACTAGCAGAAGAGTTGATTTGTGTGTTAGAGGACACAAGAAGATTAGTGTTAATCAACACAAGATAGTATCAAGAGAATATGTAGTTGAAGAACTTGATGTTGAATCTTCTTCTTACTGATTTGAAGTGGTAGCTTTGCTGAGGACTGAGTGTTGTAACAGATTAGAGAGCTAGTGACATCACTGAGCCAAAGGAAGTAAAAAAATGAAGTAAAATATGAGCTTGAAGATTAATGGCTATGGCTGCCCTCTTTAAAGTTTTGACAAGTGATTGGTTTTTTGCTTTTTACTGCTCATAGAGATAACCATTTGAGAAACCCTTTGAGCTGGAGATAGCTTAGATGTATAGCTTCAAATGCAAATGTGGATAGCATCATTGTGCATGCAGGTAGAATGAGTAGTATGATTCAGAGATGGCACAATCTCAATAGCAAGTTGTTGCATGCACAATGATGGAGCAGAGAGGCGATAATGTTCGGTTGTGAGGTGATAGGTAGGAGTGCTTGGAGAAAAGGAAGAGTTCTGCAGAAGAATGTAAGAGCTAAAATGGCATGGTTTGAGAGATTCAAGCCCTCTAATGAAGGTAGGTGGCTATGGAGGTAAGTGAGAGATTCATGGAAAAGTGGAGGGAGCCAAAAATTCAAATCGAAGTGACCCAATTAGTGGCCTAATGACTCATTAACTTGAAACCTACTTTGATACCATGTGTAAATATTGAGGATGCATGCTAAGGAGGATCACTGATGAGTAAATTGACAATCATAATGAGGCATAAGCAATGACAAAGAAGAACAAATGATATTATCCAAGCATAATGCAAGTACAATTGAATGATAATGACTAATCAAATGAATGTGGGGATGATGCCTTTTATAGGCTTACAGTAGGCGGTATTGGTAGGTGAAAAAAGGTGGAAATAGACCATGGTATTCACCAACTATGGTTTTGATAGACCATGCATACATGACCTAGTCCAAGGCTTTATTTGCAATGTGATTCTTTGCCTTGTTGTTCCTTACCAGGAGGCTCTTGTGGATGTGATGGCACATTTCTCAACACCCCACGCCATGACAATTTGGGGAGAAGGGGGGTTGGTGGCAAAGATGAAGCCATGGAACTGATCATACTAGCAGATTTTTCCATTTCTTTGCTTTGTATCATTGCACTTCACTTGAACAATGGCTGCGTGATTGCATAGATCAGAATTCACTCTTTCTCTCTCCTCTCTCTCTCTCCTCCAAGGGGCTATTCATGCGTGTGAAAGAAAGAGAAGAATGAGATGAAGAATCTTGTCTAGTATGCACAGGTTTGTTGCAAGATGCTAAGAATTGATGTTCCATGCTATGTAGAGATCAATGGCGGGTCCCGCATTCAATATTTGTAACTTGAAACATGCGAATTAATGATATGTCTATTTTATGAAGAAATTTTACTTTTTTTTTTTGACAATGTATGATCCAAATCAAGTGTATATGGAATGAAAATTTGTGTGAACCTTGTTTGACCTGCTACAAACTCTAGCCTTTCTTCTTAAGTGTTGTACAAGATCGCCACCTCTAGATGAATACTAGCCTCAAGATTGCTGCATCATGGATATCCTCTAATTATGTGCAATTTCTCTCCAAGATTATGACTATTGTTTTAATCAATAGAGTTGCTCCCAAATCACACAATAGCCCCTTCCATTATCAACACTCTAGCTTCACGGCCAAAACACAAGCCATCTCCACAATTTGCATTATGGTCCCCATATTCTATCTTTCACTTAGTCAGCTTCTCATGTTCTACAATATAAAGAAGGTTTTTTTTCTCAAATTAAATGGATCTTTGTGCTTTGACCCATCCACAAACTTAAGATGACCATGCAACCACCCTCTTTGAATATGTTGTCTCTCCTCCATTACGTGTTTATGTTAAGACAAACATGACCAACCTCTCTTTAATACACACTTGTTCCACTACAATACTAATAGTGCAAAAACCTTTCTTGCAACCATTTGGAGATGCTATCATCAATTCTCTATGACACGCATGGGATCCCCTTGAAAATGGCAACACTCAAAATATGATCAATAGCATATCTTTTTTCATGTTCCTTTTCCATAGGGATAATTGTAGTATTGCTCAAAACCATCCATGTCATAATGAAACCCATATGGAGTTTTGTTTGAATACCCAGAATAGAGAGTTTTGGCCTAAAACCAACTCAAAAGAATACCACTTTGGCTCCCATTGTGATTATCATGGTGGTGATAAAGATCCATATTTTCTCTAATCAAGTTTACTCTATTCTAAATTCCAACCCTCATTGCTCTTGGTTAGGTCCTTGGGCCTTGCAAAATTGTTATACACCTCTAAGAATGTAAAATCCAATGAACGCTTATTTTTTGTAAATTATTGTCAAATAAATAATAGTAATTAATGAGATGGTTATTGATCTCTTCACCATTAGCTACTATGACTATAGCACCACATAAACAAAGACAACATATATGACTTCACAATATATATAGCATTCAAATCTCATTCGTGTCTTCAACAGATATTATTTTCTTTAGGTGTACCTGCTTTGATTCCAAGCAATGCGCTATAGCAAAAAGTTATGATTTTGGAGATAAACTCTATGCTCAACCACACATGCTTTTGAAAGAATGGGAAGCTGAAATCCATGCCATGCAATCACTCAATCCATGTAATACATAAAAAGAAATGAATGAACTGAAGAAATAGTGCCTAGCCTAGCTCCAAGTGCTTGGGCATTGTGCAATTCCCTGATTAGTTTAGATTGTTAACCTCACCTCTCAACACTCAGCAAAAAGAATAATTATTGCTCTCTACTCCACCCACCCAAATCTCACAATAACTCCAAAAAATAGTAGCCCTCATAATGTTGATAAGGTAAACAACCCATCTCACAATTGAAGGAGTCCTTCACAACCCTCAAACTCACCCAATCATATTTTCCTCTCAATTGGAGATTCCTAATTTAGCGATGAACATACCAACTCTCGTGCATGCACAATGAAGGTGCTCTCTCAACTGTGCATGCATGTAAGATTTACTCCATATAGCTGTAGCAGGCATCATGCCGTGCTAATGCTCAATGATGGTGCAAAGAGTGTATGATGGCATGGAAATAATTGAAGAAATTTAGGAGATGACCTTGAGTATAGTGCATTTGACAAGTGCAATGTGAGGGGCTCGTGAACCCATAATCCTTGTGATGTGCAAAGATATCCATAACAAAGAATACCTAATTCAGGATGTCCAGTAACTACAATCAAAATCGAGCCTTAATCCATCTAAGAAAATACCAATATCCACTAAAAGTATCAAGTTTTCAAGTGCCATAAATCCAAAATAGAGATAAAAACAAATTTTAATCTAATCAAATACAAAAAGTCTAGCTAAAAAATAGCAAAACAAACACTCATGCAAACAACTAGGCATAGAAAAACCTACCTACTTGATGTTTTACTAGGGGTTTATAGATTACATGAAAATGAGTGACACCATCTAGTTTGTATAAGGCATATGTAGCATTATAAAAATGTGCATCACAATGTATGGTACAAACCACATTATGGATAACTTCGTGATTGTATTGTGTTGCTGATCTAGAATATTATCATATACCAATAACTAATCATCCTCTTCAATATCCTTGGGTCTCAATTTGTGTCTCCTTTCATATCCCTCTTTGTTCTTTAGTCTTGCCTCTTTTAGTCTCTATGTAGTATAGCTTCAATGTCTTTTGTTCTCCTCTATAGCTATATTAAATACTAAGCTTGCTAAGAGCTCTTCTTTGGTCAAACCTTCTTCCCATGGTGAAGGGGAGCTACAAAGCTCTACCCCGAGACCTACAGACCATTTATTGATCAAGTGTTTCAAACCGAGAGGCCATGGCTACCTCTCACATAGCCGACGTGCAATGCCTACCTTACGGGTGTAGTGAGCTTACCTTGATGCTCGATCGAGTTCCCTCCTCTCTCTTGCACTCTAGTAGCTCCACGATCCTTGCGGCAAGCTCAAGCCCTCTCTGTCAAGCTCCATCCTCCATAACTGTGCGAGAAAAGAGAAGAGAAGAGAAGAAGAGAAGATGAAGAGAGAAGATGGGGAGCTTCTTCTTCATGATCCCTCACTCTCACACACTCACTCCCTCACTCCCTCACACTCCATCAATCCCTCACTCAAGCACAAGCAAGAAGGCAAGAAACAAGAGAAGAAGAAGAAGAAGCTTTGTCCACACATAAGAATGATTTTCTCATTCACTTTTGAACTTTATATACATGCCCTACTTTTTGAGTGGTCATCCCTGCTTTTTACATGGCCGGCCATTAGCCTAGGCTCTCTTTTCCTATTTCCCACCGTTCTAACTTATCCCATTCCCAACTAGTGCATACAATTTGCACAGGAGTGAGCCTGGCACTCTTTTACAAGGATTTGGGAGCGCTTTCACAATTAATGGTGTGCTTTTACTCTTTTCTTTTCTCGAGGCGACATTGAGGCCTTCTGGAGAGGTCGTCATTCAAATTTTTCAAGGTCTGACTTCCATCCGGGTGCCTTTTCCTTCCTTTGTCCTGTGCCCTTTTGGTTATCTCTTTTTTCTATTTTCCCACTCCTTTGCTCCATTTTCCCACTCGTTTGTGCTGCAGTGAACATTACCCCCCTCTTAGCTGAGTGCCAGTCCCATGGCGCTGTGGTGGGGAGTAGTGGGGTAGTTGGGGTTGTTGCTAAGTGGAACTAGTGGGTAGATGGCCACAATCAAAAGGTGTTGTTGTGAATGAGAGGTGATGGAGTTTGATTAACGAGGACTGGGAGAGATTTTGGCATGCTTTAGACTTCATGAAGATGCTCCGCATTTCTCACAGAGTTGTACCTCCCATTCTGCAACGGCTCATAAAGGTTTTGCATGGGCATCTCTAATCCTATTCATTGCTAGCCAGATGTTGAGAACCATGTAGCTGTGCATCTAGTGCTGATTCGAAAGCACTTAATCAATAAGCAATCCGCAAGTCTAGGGGTTTGAACATACGTTTGGAGAATATGAGGTTCCAAAATCTATGCCAATGGTGGGTCCATCACTGAGTTTTCCTTCTTCTTGATTTGGTTCAGTTATGGTAGCCATCAACAGGCAGATGGTCGACTACATCAAGCATGTTGGTCCATCCAACCATCGGAGTATGCAAAAGCTCCTGAAGCTATTGTGGTGGTGTCCTGTTCGACTCAGGGAAAATTCCTGGTCATTAGTAGATGTCGTAGATGATCTTCTTTAGCTGGGTAGCTGAAAGGAAAGATCTTCTTTCATATGAAGGCCTAAGACCTTCTGGTGGTGATGGTGCAATTGGGCTGGACAGTGGTGACTCCATTGATGGCATCATAGATGGGACTTTGCACTCAAAAGCACTTTGAGATGCTGCAAGGGGCTCGAGTGGCATAGGAGGTGTGCTGCATTCTATTTGAGCCAGCATGGGGGTACTCAACTCCTCTGACTTGGATAATTCTGGGGCATCTAGCTTTGGATGATAAATGTGTTGGGATTCATTAATCACAAATGGTGCTCTGAGCTGCCTCTTAGGCTGTGACTGATAGTTTTTACGTTTAGAAGCATGTTTTTGCAGTTTACAAGAAGGTGGCCCTTGTAGTTTAAGCACCCATATGAGCGTGGACTCCTTGGCCTTGTGAATGGCATTGGTGGGCTTGGTTCTAGCAGTTTGAGCATGGGGTGGAATATCACAGCCCTTCTCCCTAGGCTTGGTTATAGGCATGGTCGTAGGGGTCTCTATCGGTGGCTTTGCAATTGTAGAAGGATCAAGATAACCATTACTGAAAGTAGTCACTATGCGCACATTGCCTATAGTAAGATGGATGCGATCTAGGTTATAGTCCACATTGCAGTTCGTCTACTTTTAAAAAGTGTGATCTAGTAGTGACTTATTACCAGCCCCTTTAGTATTTGGCAACACATAAAAGAAGACTGGTATACTTTTAGACTCAATAGAGATAGCCACTTTGCATTTTCCTAAGAGTGAGTAAGTGTTGCCCCCAAATGGGCTGAGTATAGCATTTGTGGGCTGTAATTTAGGTTGACCAATGCGTGTCCAATGGTCATGAATCAAGATATTATAGTCGGCACCTTCCTCGATCAAGGCATCAAAAGAATACGTCAGTTCTGCAGTGACCATGATTCATGGGTAGGCGGGTGCCACTACTTCTTCATCTTGATCTGTCAGTTCGGTAATAGTGGCTACGTAGACGTTGACAGGAGCTTCAAGCATAGGTGGCTCATGCGATGGATGGGAAGGAGGATAGTACTTTTTCATGCGACTGCCATTGAAAAAGCCTATTCCTTCACCTTCGAGCGTCTCCAATTCAACATTGCATGTTCTACTAATTGTACGCACTCGAAAAGGTCATAGTCCTCGAAATTTCATTTTCTGTTTGTGACCCTTCACAGAGTATAGTAGAACGAGGTCCCCCTGATCAAAGTTGCGTTTTTTGACATGCTTGTCAAACCACATCTTTCTTCGTGTCTTCTCACAAATCAGAGCATGGGTGGCTAAGATTCGAGTCTCCATGAGATGCTCTAACTCCACTAAGCAGTTGGTCCAAGCCTCTCTTCCCTCCCAACCCTCCTGGGCTACTATCCTTAAGCTAGGGACAAACAACTCTTAAGGGTAGAATGGCCTCCATTCCATAAGTCAGCCTAAAGGGTATCTATCCTACAGCCATCTTATAAGCTGTACGATAGGCCCACAAGGCCGCTATTAATTTGTTATCCTAGCCACTTCATGATGTGGATACCACCTTTGTAAGCACGTTGACTAGGATTTTATTCATGGATTCTGCTTTGGCCATTTGCTTGAGGGTAGTAGGGCGAGGATATTCTATGAATGATTAGGAAGGTCAAGAGTAGGTGGGATATCACTTCATTAATGAAGTGTGTGCCGTGATCACTTACTAGTTCAATTCGACAACCAAAATGTGAAAGGACCTGCTCCCATAAGAACTTCGAAGTGGTTCTAGCGTCGTTCTTCCTAGTGGCTCTTGCCTCTGCCCACTTCATTAGGCAATCAGTTGCCACAATGATGTAGCATGCTTGGGAGTACTGTGCCGCAGGACTAATAGGTGCAATGAAGTCAATGCCCCATTTTTTGAAGGGTTGTCATGCTATTACGGGGGTCAACTCCATCTTATCCTTGCACATAGGCATCTTAGTCCTCTAGCACTCATCGTAGTGTTTTACAAATTTAGCATCATCACGGAATAGGGTGAGCCACCATAGTTGGGATTGTAGCACCTTACAGGCTGTTGTATCCCGACTAAAAAGTCCTCCAACTATTCCACCATACGCTTCTCTCAATACATGGTGCATCTCGTGCTCACACACACATCTATGCAACAAACTATCTTGTCCTAGCCTATAGAGTTGGCGGGTGATCAGTTGGTATGGCTAGATCTTCAAGATAACTCTCCTTAGCTTGGCTTTCTCAATAGGTCTCTCAGGTAAACCATTCTCTAGCACTTGAACTACATCATCGGCCCAATATGGCATCAGATCAGCTCTAAACAACTCTCTTTCATTAGATAGCCAAAGAGATGAGTGTCCGGTAGGTCGTCAGGTATGCCTTGTCCAGCAACTTCTCTTGTGGGAATGCAGGACATGTGATCAGCCATGTAGTGTTGCTTTCCCTTACGTACAACCATAGAGAAATCAAATTCCAACAAGAGAAGTAACCATCTAGCTATGCAACCTGTAGCGCACGGCTTGTTCACGAGATAAAGCAAGGCTTGATGGTCAACGAAAAAGACGAAGGGGATGGCCAACAGATAATGCCTAAATTTCTTTATAGCAAACACCATGGCTAACCCTTCCCTTTCTGTAGTGGAATATTTCATCTCCATTTCAATGAGCTGCCTACTAGAAAAACTCACGGGGTAATCTAGGTTATGCTCACCATGCTGGCATAGAACAACTCCAATAGCAAACTTAGAGGCATCTATGTGTACATGAAATGTTATGCTCCAGTCTGGGGCTCGTAAGATTGGTGCAGTGGTGAGAGCCTTCTTCAACTCTTCATATGCACACTGGCATTCCTCAGTCCACTCGAATACGATCAATAGCTTGTACAATGGTCTAGCAATCAGTGCGTAATTTAGTACAAAGCGTCGATAGTATCCCGTATGGCCTAAGAAACACTGAATGCCCTTGTAGTTAATGGGTGGTGGTAGGTCGACAATGACCCTGACTTTTGAGAAGTCAGTGGCAATGCCATTCCTTGACACTGCATGCCCTAGGATACATCCATGCTTCACCCAGAACTGGCACTTCAAGGGGTTCAACGAGAGGTTGTATAACCGACACCATTCAAAGACAGCTCTCAAATTTTCTAAGTGTTCGGCCCAACTAGAGTATGCACATACATCGTCTACAAACACCTCTAGCTCACGCCTAAGCATATCCTTGAAGATGGTACACATTAATTGTTGAAAGGTCGCAGGTGCATTCGTTAGCCCAAAGGGCATAACGATGTAGGCAAATACACCCCAGTTCGTGGCGAAGGCAGTCTTATACTTGTTGTCAGGGTGCACTTGCACTTGATTATAGCCACAGAAGCCATCCGGGAAGCTGTAGGCTTCTTTGCCTACTACCCTCTCTAGCATGTGCTCGGTGTACGATAAGGGGTGGTTGTCCCTCTTCATAGCGGCACTAACTTTCTTGTAATTCACACATACTCAAATTTTACCATTCTTTTTCATAACGATCACTATAGATGATACCCAATCCGTGTGCTCAATCTCATATATGAATCCCACCTTTAGGAGCTTATCGATTTCCTCCTTTAGTGCATAGGTGTGTTTGGGATTCATAGGGTAAGGTCGTTGCTTTGTTGGTAGCGCATCTGGAACCATTGGGATATTATGGGTCACAACCCTAGGATGGACTCCTTTAAGTTCCTCCAAGGACCAGGAAAACACGTCAATATAATCTCGTAGGAGAGCAACAAGTTTAACCTCCTCATCCTTGGTCAAGTCGTCAGCAATGAACACAAGTCGAGGTTTCTCGCCTTCCCCTGCCAAGTTGACTTCCTTGACCTTGGCGGGTCCCTCAATTGGCTCATTGGTTTGCCCTTGTCTCTTTGCTCCTAGCAGAATCACCACTCTATCACCCTTCTTAAACTTTGTGAAGCATTTGGGGAGATCCTTCGGCTTCTTTTGCCTCTCTGCCTTCTGAATCCTTAGTTCGCTTCCTGGCCTCCTCCTTTAGCCGTCTGCACCTTAGGTGGACTGGCAAGTCCCCTTTGGTGTGTCTGACCTTAGAGGGTTGGGGTATTTTGCTATCACTCTCTGTACTGACTTCTGACTCCAAGTTAAACTCACATCCCTCGCTTGAGGAAGGACTTTCACCAGGGGGTCGTAATTCAATAGGTCTTAATCACTGGAACTACCAATGGTTGCGCCACTCCTGCCTGCTCGTAATCCATGGCTCCTATGTGCTCCAACCAGGATCTATCGCACTCCATCCACATGACTCCTCTTTCATTCTAGCCTGCCCTTTCCCTTCTAGGCCTAGATTCTGCCTTGATCGTCCTGACTAAAGCCCAATTGTATAATAGGTTCAGATCATGAATTTTGGTCCATTTCCACTTCGGGTTAGCCAAAAGATCACTTAGGGGTTTTAGATTGGCAGCCATGTTGCCCTTCAGTTTATCGATCAGGTACTCTATGATTTCCTGAAGCTTAAGCTTGTTGGTGGGGATATGGAACGAGACTCATTTCCCTCAGTTACGTGAGCTTCCTGCCATCATGCAAAGTGGCACGATGGGCTCTCTTGTTGGCATGCTTGGGAATTTAGCAGCTTGCCTATATAGCTCTTCCTCATCTGAGAACGGTAGGTCAATGGTTGCCCATAGGGTTTGCTTACCTGTGCATCACCTTTTAGCATGGTTGAGATAGCATCAAGGTCGGCTGGGGTAGTCTTCCAGGTATCCATCTCAACCCTTACCACTTCTATTCTATTCCCCGAGAAGATGATATTGTTATCCCAATCTTCAATAACTTGAGTGTTCCTCATCCAGGATCAGCCTAGCAATATGTCGTATTCCACCCCCTTCATGACAATGAAGTTCACAGAAAACTGCACCCCTACGACCTTCATTGGCCAGCTCTTTAAGACCCCGAATGGTCTGACCTTCATTTTGTTGGCCAATGTGACATTGAACCTAGCCGTTTCCACGGGTGGGTTTCCCCAGGCCTGTAGAGCTGCGTGGCTTAAAACATTGACACCGACACCTGTGTCTACGATTCCTTTTCATGTTACATCCCCCAAGGCTAAGATAGGTAAGACTTCATGCATCTCAGTGCCTTTCCAGAAAGCATTGACATGTAGTAACCTTGAAACTGAGTGTAGCATTAGGCTTGGAATCTACGTGATGTGTCCTACTCTTGCAAGTCAACATCAGTGTGCTCCTCTTTTCCCTCCACCTAGTGCTTTAATTCTTGCCATAAGGAAGGGTGTTGTCGAAGCAGATCCCCTAGGCTCAAGGTTAGTGGTGTGGTTATTAAAGTGGTGAGGAGGTTGCTGGGTGGTTTCCTTCCTCCTTAGTCAGCACTCTTTGGCCATATGTCTTAGTTAGCTTGCTGACATGCTTCTTCCTAGTCTTGCCTCTATGGCATCTGATGTGGTGTGGGTGCATTCCCCGATTGAGGTCCCGATGGTGAAACGGGTGTACTCACACTAGAGAGATCTTCAATTTGGTCTTCCAGTATGGACTCTATGTCCTTAAGGTATTCTTGGATGTCCTTGACCCACTCCTTGACTTTGGCTATAGCCTCAAGTTGTCATTTGGGATGGGGGTATTCCCCTACCTTGTCACTCCCTAGTTCTACTGTCTTAGGAGCTGAGGCCTCTGCCTCTGCTTCAGTGACCCTCTTTCCTGTCACTAGCATTGTAGCTTCCTCAGTCTTAAGGGTAATCTTTGCATCTATTCTCTTTCTCCTTCTCCTCTGGCTTTTCTTTTCCAATGAGGCTGCATCCAGGTTACTTGGCCCAGGCAATGAGATGCCTGCCTATTTTGTATGTGCTTGCATCATGACATGTAGTGGGATGGATGTACCATCACTGTCAAAGGTCTCCACACCAAACAGCCCCAAGGATACTGAGGGCACATTGGGAGATCTAGTTTATGGCTTTCGTCTAGGACAGTCAGGAAATAGGTGTGTGATTCCACACTCGGTGCATCGAAGGTCAGATTTGTCCTTGTTTGCATGTTCCCTTTCCGGGCAGGGTGATGAAATATGGCCTAGACCGCAAGTCCAGCATTGGATCTTGGCTTGGTCCTCCAAAGCCTCTGCCTCTTCCTCTACCTAGCGCCATCACTGGTATTGGTCAATAGTCCATCAAGACTAGATTTCCTTCCTCATCATAGGATATGTATGGGTTCACGTAGGTCTCCTCTTCACTAGGTTCTTCCACATAGTGAACAGGAGCGTCACTCGGTGGATGGTTTACACATGGCCTTGGTGGTCTGGGTATGCCTGTTGGGTTCATCTCTAGTCTAGGAATGGCCGGTCTTGCATCATTTGGTACTAGAAGCGCCAATCGGGCTCCCCTACCAAAGAGGTTAGGTGGCTTGTTGCCTAAGTATGGAGGGTTGTATTGCTGCGCATATGGGAATCTCCTTGGCAGTCTCTAATGTAATGGATCATGACCAAACCTACCGTACTTTGAGCACGGCCTAGATCTAGGATCTTGGCACTTGGCTAGGAGGTGGTTATCACCACAGTGTATACACTGCACATGCGACCGCACAGGTTTCCTCATTTGGTCTTGCAATCGTGCAAGCTCATTCTCACCTTAGCCAGCTCCTGGCCTTGGTCAACACTCTTTCCCTTATCTTGTATGCTAGAGTTCTCTCTCTCTCCTGAAACTATTGATCGCTCTAGAGCTCTCTGACTTGTACTATCCCGACTGGTGTTCCTCATGCTTCGCTCCCTAAGCTGATCGTCCACCCTTACTTCCTCTTCAAAGACTCTAGCTAACACATCTCGGTGTAGAGTGGAGTTACTAGCCCAAGCCTTCTAGAGCTCCTCGCTTCGAATTCCATTTATAAATACAATAGACACAGCCTTCTCATTAGGTCGCTCATTTGTAGGGATTCTCTTGAAGAGGCTACGCACATGAGTGACATAGTCCCTTACGTCTTCCTTTTCCCTCTGACTGGCATTCATCAATCGGACGATGAGATTGTGTGCTCAGCTGCATCTAAACTAGTGTACCAAATTCTGTCAAGATTATGGGAGAGAAGGAAGGAGTCTCACTTGAAGATTTCTTGCTTGCACAATGGGGGAATACACACAAGTGTGGAGGCTGAAAACAGTTTTCCTCTTCTTAGTTGTGTAAGCCAAAAAGAACTCTGGTACAAAGAAATAGAAGAACCCTATATATGGGTCTCAAACCAAACTCAACTAACTAAGGTGGCATACTAACTGAGCCACGAACTAGAGTAGATAAGGATAGCTATCATGTAGCTATTATTCATGGGCGGTGTACCAACCGCGTCTGCAACAACTGACAAGTCGGTGACATAAATACACAACGGTCACCCTGGCGTATCAGGAGTGGAGCTCGATATCTTAACACTCCCCCTCGAGCTCAATCCCAATTCCTGCACACCAAGCAGGTCTCTGAACTTGCGCAGCTTCTCTGCGCCCAATGCCTTCGTGAATATGTCAGCTACCTGATCCTCTGTGCTGACATAAACTAGATCAATAAGACCTAGTAAGACCCTCTCTCGCACATAGTGATAATGTACCTCAATGTGCTTTGTTCTAGCACGATAGACTGGGTTATTTACCAAGTATATACTACTCATGTTGTCACAATAAATGACAACTGGCCCATCTGTAGAGACTGATACATATCATAAAGTAGCTTATGCAACCAAGCTACCTCACATGCAGCCATTGCTGCACCCCTGTACTCAGCCTCTATGCTCGACAAGGCAACTGTAGGCTGTTTCTTGCTGCTCCAAGTGACTGTAGCACTCCCAAAAGAGAACACATATCCACTGGTAGATCGTCTATCAGAAATACTACCAGCCCAATCAGCATCAGTGCATCCATGCAACTGTATCTGAACCCCAGTCTCATAAAATAGTCCATACTGCAATGTGGACTTCACATACCTGAGTATGCGTCTAGCCGCATCCAAATGTGGTTTCCTTGGAGCCTACATACACTGACTTACCAATCCAACAGCATAGCTCAAATCTGGCCTGGTAATAGTCATATAAATCAAACTTCCTACTATGCGTCTGTACATAGTAGGGTCTTCTAGAAGCTCACCTGCATCTGTGCTCAACTTCACATTCTGCTTCAAAGGAACTGAAATAGGCTTACAGCCTATCATCCCATATTTGGACAGCATGTCCAATCCATACTGCCTCTGCAAGAGCTGTATCTCACTTGGTGATCTAATCACCTCAATGCCCAAAGAAATAACGCAGCTCTCCCAAATCCTTCATCTCAAACTTCTGCTTCAATAGCATTTTCACATGAAGGATATCTTCATCACTGTCACCTGTCATAATCAAATCATCAACATAAATGACAAGTAGCATAATACCTTTCTCTATTTTTCTCACATAAAGTGAGAAATCTGCCTTAGAAATCTGAAAGCCAATAGTGACAAGATACTGTCCTATCTTGTCAGACCATGCTCTAGGTGCTTGCTTCAAGCCATACAAGGCTTTCTTCAACCTGCAAACAAACTCAGGATGAACAGCATGCACAGAACCTGGTGGCTACTCCATATAGACCTCTTCTTGCAAATCACCATGCAAGAAGGCATTCTTTACATCCATCTGATGTAAAGACCATCCCTTTGATGCAGCCATAGCAATGACTGCTCTTACAGTTGCCATCCTTGCAACCGGACTGAATGTTTCTTCATAGTCAATGCCATATGTTTGTGCATACCCCTTGACTACTAATCTTGCCTTGTATCTGTTCACAAAACCATCTGCATTGTGCTTCACCTTATAAACCCACTTACAGCCAATTGCATTTTCACCTTTAGGAAAAGGTACCAATTCCCATGTAGCATTTGCTTCCAAGGCATCCATTTCTTCATCCATGGCTTTCTCCCATTTTTCTTTTCCCATGGCTTGCTAAAAAAAAGTGGGTTCTAGTTCCTGTATCACTTTGACCATATATGCATAGTGAATGGCTGTAAATCCATCATATTTCAGCCTATCCAGAGGATACCTAGCTCTCGTAGACCTGCGCAAAGTAGGTTCACTCCCAGGTGCTCTCAAAACATCCCTGGTCTTCCTTACTCCAGGTGTAACAATAGAAGGAATACCCAACTCATCATCAATGCTCTATTCTGAGCCGCTGGATTCACCATTCACATAAGAGTGACCTGCATTCACATCAAACATGGGCTGATCAACCTTCTCTTTTCCTTTTTGTGATACCTGCATACCACTATCTGCATTGCTTTGAGAAGATTCTCCTGATCTCAATCTGCCTGTCCATGGCGAAGAATGTGAACCACTGCTAGAGGACACTCCAGGTCCACTAATATTTTGTGACTGCTGCTGTGAATTCTATGCAGCATTACCATTTTGTGCATCTACATCATCAATCACATTTATTGGTTTATACCAACTACTCATCTCATCAAAAACAACATCTTTGCTCACTGTAAACTTACGAGTAGAAGGGTTATAGCATCTATACCCTTTTTGAGAGTAACCAATAAAGATGCACTTCTCAGCTTTTGGATCCAACTTGGATCTCAACTCATCTAGCACATGTACATAGGCAATGCAACCAAAAATTTTCAAATGAGAAATATCTAGTTTCCTACCAGTATACCTCTCCTCTGGAGTCATTCCATGTATTGCTGCAGTGGGAGTCCTGTTCATTATGTAGACTGCTGTAGCAACTGCTTCAGCCCAATAAAAATCTGGCAAGTCTTTTTCATTGAGCATGGCACAAGATACCTCTCCAATATGCCTGTTTTTCATTTTTGCAATTCCATTTTGTTGTGGGGTATGACTGCATGAATATTGCTGCTTTATGCCATGCTCCTGCAGGAACCTTGCAAACTCATTTGAGAGGTACTCTCCCCCTCCATCTGACCTTAGGCATTTTATTTGCAGGCTTGTTTCTTTTTCAACCATCACTTTAAGAGTTTTGAAATGCCCAAAAACTTCACTTTTCTTTTTCATAAAATACACCCAAACTTTTCTGCTATAGTCATCAATAAAACTGACAAAATAATGACAGCCTCCAAGAGATGCAGCTTTAGTTGTCCACACATCAGAGTGGATTAATTCCAATGGCTTCTTACTCTCTTGAACATGTCTAGGAAATGGTTTCCTTGCCTGTTTTTCAAACTGATAGGCTTCACATACCTTATGCATTTCTGCAACCCTGAATTTCGGCAAACCTGCAACAATATTTTGGGCCTGCATTGATTTAAGTCGTTGTACATTAACATGACCAATGTATTTATGCCAGATATCAATATCTGCAACTACACCAGTCCCATGTGCAAACATTGTTGCACTCAATTCAGACATATCTGCATCCAATGTAAACATTCTGCCCTTCTTCTTTGCTTTTGCTATCAAGCGACCTTTATTTTTCATATCCTCAACAAAACATCCATGAGGATTAAATCTGACCTGTAAACCCTGCTCAACCATTTGACCAACAGAAACCAGATTCTTTGTGATATTCGGGACATGAAATACATCAGACAGGTATTTCTTTTTCCCATCCTGCATAGACAAAGGAATTTTTCCAATCTGCACAATAGGATGTGCAGTATCATCACCAGTCTCCACAAATCCTGGTTTTTCCATTTTTCTTGCATCCTCCATCCATTCTGCATGACCTGTCATGTGGTTTGATGCACCTGAGTCAACATACCATACATCATTGCTTTCTTTTGCACTTGTCATAGAATTGTTCATGTGTTGCATCATAAACAAGTGCTCATTTCTGTCATCACCCTGTCTACTAGAAGATGCATAATTCCCTTATTGCAGTTTTCCATTCATGATGTCATTCTGCTTTTTATAGCAGTCTTTAGCCATATGACCCATTTTACCACAGTAGTAGCATTCAACATTACTGTTTGCATTTTGGCCTCTTTGCCATCCACCACGACCTCTTTGGCTCCCCCTGCCTCTAGAGTTACCACGTCCTCCTCCATAGGACTGGTTTTCTTGAGTTTGCTGCATATTCTGATTTCTACCACGACCTCCAAATCGGCCTCCTCTACCTCTGCCTCTACCTCTTCCAGCATTTGAGTAGAAGACATCTTCTTTTGAAGTTCCTCCTGAAGAAGATGCACCACCATTTCTCTGCTCCTCAGAAATTAGAAGAGCAATCAACTCCTCAAAGTTAGGAAATCTTTCATGAACTGAAATGGATGTCCGAAACTGTGCATAATCCTTTCCTAGACCATTCAAGGTCACACAAACTAAATCATCATCTTCCATTGCCGACCCAATGGAAGCAAGTGCATCTGCAATCTTCTTCACCTTCATGTGGTAGTCATTGATGCTCATATTTTCTCTCTGCACATTATGCAACTCTTGCTTGAGCTGCATTTTCCTGGCTTGCGTATTTGTGCTATACATTTTTGACAAAGTATCCCATGCCTCCTTTAGCGTACTTGCATCTTGAATATGCAAAATCATAGAGTCTGAAATGCTGATAGATAGCCAGTATATAATGTTCCTGGCTCTCTCATGCCATGCTTTAAATGCCTGCATTTGCTGTTGATTGGGAACATCAGGAAGACCTGGTTCTTCTTCATTTCCTGCAACAAATTCCCAATATCCTTTTCCCATAAGGAAATTCGTCATTCTAAACTTCCATGCTTGGAAGTTGTTCTTGTCAAGCTTTTCAGTGACAATCTGTGAGAGAGAATCAGACGCCATTACAGAATACTGCAAAAAATTCTGTCACTACAAAGAACACAGCTTCAGCCTCACAAAGGCAAATCTGCAAAACTGACTAAAGTGGTATTTGACCACACAGTCACTTTCTAGTGACGATTTTGCATCAACAGCCAACAGGGATGATTCTGTAACTCCCAATGTCTCTGCGCACAAGCATACGATGCAATTTCTATAGTAGCTTTTCACCGACCTGTAGAACAGTGGCTGCACAGCATAAAACTGGGCCTTTTCCTGAGTGCGTGCAGAAAACTTCCGCCTCCAAAACAGGCCCCGAAATGGCCTCAAATTAAAAAAACAAGGTCGCTGAGGGCTAAAGCCCACACCTGCAGCATATATTGCCCTCTTGCTTCACCGCGAAGGGCGTCTCAACCTGAGACAATGCACTCCTGCACTTTCCGGCTGTGCTACCTGTAGAGATCTGCTCCCAAAACAGAAAATGAAAGCAACACTGCTCCTCTTACCAGAACACCGCGAGCTTGGCTTGATTTCTTGAGCTCCTTACCACGAACAAGGCTCTGATACCATGTCAAGATTGTGGGAGAGAAGGAAGGAGTCTCACTTGAAGCTTTCTTGCTTGCACAATGGGGGAATACACACAAGTGTGGAGGCTGAAAACAGTTTTCCTCTTCTTAGTTGTGAAGCCAAAAAGAACTCTGGTACAAAGAAATAGAAGAACCCTATATATGGGTCTCAAACCAAACTCAACTAACTAAGGTGGCATACTAACTGAGCCACGAACTAGAGTAGATAAGGATAGCTATCATGTAGCTATTATTCATGGGCGATGTACCAACAGCGTCTGCAACTGACAAGTCGGTGACATAAATACACAATGGTCACCCTGGCATATCACGAGTGGAGCTCGATATCTCAATAAATTCTCCCCGTATCAGCTAAGCATAGACCGAAATCTTGAGAGCATTGAGCAAGGTCCATGAGACCGTTTGCTTCGCAAACTTGTTCAAATTTCTCCACAAAGCTATATGGGTCATTGCTAGGTTCTTAATTGTCTAGCTGCTTTGCTACAATAGGGATTCTAGATTGCCCCTTGCGTGACTCATAGTCCCGAGAGTAATGCGATGGTTAAGGCTATTGCACTCTACTCAACGGACGTATTATCCATGAGCCACTTGGCTACGAGTTCACTCAATGATAAGTCAGTCTCTGCTACTTGTTCTCTCTCTGCATTTGGCCTTGCTTTGGCTGCACTAGCCAAGGCTAGCACACACCGGGCCTCGTGCATGTCTATATCTTGTTGGAGTTTCCTAGCCTTCTACTCGTGGTTAGCTTGACAGGGCCATTCTATAGTAGGGTGGTCCCACAGAATTGGGAGGCTTCTCAAAAGGTTCTATAGTCGTATGACCTTTAGGTAATATTAGGTTAGAACTGGATTCATGCCGTTTTAGGGGACCGTATGCCTTATGGGCAGAGAGATTGAGCAGTGCATCCCTCTTGTTTTTTATTCTCATTGAACCAAGTGCGACATTGGTTTGCTTTGGCTTGGGTATCTCTGTGTAAAGTAGGATGTCCAAGATCCGATGCTAGATACTGTTAGGAGACCTTGGCCACCACTGGGAACCTCACTTTCAGGTCAATCCTAGTGGGTTTGGCCGCAAATGTTTCATTGCGAGGTGGACTTGGGAAACCCTAGGCAACAAACCACGAAACATTCCATGGGATTGCTGGGCAGCGATGCTTAGGCTCATTTCTCGATGAACCACTAAAAACATGTCTGAATAACTGTTAGGTGGGCATGTTACAATGTCATTGCTTGCTTCATCCATGCTATCCTCAAGCGCTTCATCATCCATGAGATGACATTTTTTCCTTGGTTTTTCCACCCTTGTTATTGTGAGTTTCAGAGAATGCACGGGAGGATGCTTCTTGATCGATACTTACTAATTTATTGCATAGACCAGATCTTAACCTTGTAATTGGAGTATCTACAAAAAGAATTTGAAAATAGAATATATCATTTATATGGAATGTTAAAAGAGTTGTTTAACCATTAAGAATAGAATATAAAAATTTTAAAGAATGATTGAATGACTTACCTAGACGGCCCCTTTTGCTTAGGCCTCTCCTACTACCACCACTTCGACCTCTAGCCATACTCGAAAGCACTAAAACAAACCATAAATCATTTTAAAAATGAAGAAAACTTAACTAAATCACATGTTTTATTAATTAATCTCCACCAAAATATGACCTTTTGATGCAAACAACACAATTTAATATCATTTGTTATTTGGTTTTAATAAATGTATTAAATTTTGTTAATAATTTGAACCTCCTTATAGCATTTTCACCCCCGCACCCCCAAAAAGGGAATACTCCCAACCCCTTGTTCTTGTTTGCGTTGACGCACACAATGCTGAGTGTCTAATAATTCCCAATCCATAAAAACCAAATCATGTCACATTTATTTCTTTAGAACGATTTGCGTACAATTTAAAAATGGTTCAATTTTTCATGCCATGGACTCGTGCGGTTTACACCCACTCTATATGGAGGGGGGGCATCATCCCCCCTACTAGTGTCACTAGAGGGTTCCAAGGGGGGTGCCCTCCCCAAAGCCAAAAATTGTATGTAACTTTGCTACAAGAGAGGTTTAAGTGGCGGTTTAGGGAGGAGCACTAGTTTAGGAAGGAGGGGCTGAGAGGGGAGTGGTTTAAGGAGGAGGGGTTGCCGCCTAGATATGTGATGGTGATAGATGGCCATTCTTAAACCCTCAAAAGTTGTTGCTCAGATGTGCAGATGACTTTAGGAGCATATAACTTCAAAAATGCTGCATAAGCAACGTGGCAGATAGAGAATGCCGAATGCAACCGTACTATGGCCTTACATCTTCATGAGGCCTCCAACATAGAGGTCTCAAAATAGCTGTGCCTCCTTCCACCTTTACTTCCACATGAGAGCATTGGCTTGTTTTCCCCCTCTACCTCCTACAGCCACCATGGCCTCAAACCAAAAACTCCCCGAACTACACCAAAAACACCCTGTGGATATACAACCATGGGGTGTTTAGGGTTCCCCCTCCCTGCCTTCTCCCTCTCCTCCTCCTTCCTCCAAAGGGGGCTATGCCCAACCCCCGATAGTTGTCCGCATTGATACAAACAACCTCAGGTGTCCCAATGGTCTCCTCCCCTCCCATTTTTTCAATTTATTATCTCCTTCTCTACCTCCCCTTTCCTTCTCTCCCCTCCCATTTTTGTTCTCTCATTGTCTACCTCCTCTTCCATTATTTTTAGTCATGGAGGAAAAATAAAACTTGAAATATAGATTTTCAACCATGGGGATGGAGTTTAGAGCTTACTTGGTAAGTTTGATGGAGAATGTTGGTCTTGTTTGAGCTTGTTGTAGGGGATACTCTCCTTCTTGCTTCTTCTTTATGCCTTCCAACTTGCAATGGGAGATAAGAAGAGGGAAATAAAAGAGAGGAAGAAGAAGAAGAAGAAGAAGTAATAAGACATAAGACAAAAAAGAAGATATGTCTAAAATATTACAAAAATTCCAATGGCAAGAGGTAGGTGCATATTGAATGTCCATCATGAGAGAATGTTGCTCTTAAGCACCAAAAAATTATTTAACTAAACTATGTAAATGATGATGACACATGACATCTGACAAAATAAAACATGCTAATAAAAATCTTGCTACATCGTGACCTCAAAAATAATTTATAAATACTTAAATTTTTTTATTTAACTAACTCCTGTGATTTTTTAATATTTATACTTTTTTAAATGATTTGAAACATTAATAGACTAATTCGCAACTTCAACAGTTACTAAGAACTTTCCCATGGAGTAAGATCTCATTTGATCCATATTTGGTGGGGGTAACAGACTATTATTTCTATGTTTAAAGAAATCGATAAACAATAGGCATGCTATTATATATAATATTTCACCTTCATAGCTCCATTTTTTGTGGAGTTTCAAACCAGCTTTTGTGAGAGATGATGATAGAAGTTACTCTTCAATGGTCAATCGGCTCTCGATCACACTGGAATGTATTGTGCCCTTGAGGAATGGAAATATTCTTGTGAGCTCTTATTTTCTTCAATCGCTTCTACCCCTTGACATGAAACCGGTAGGTTTGCATGCTATTTTCCAACTTAACGCTTATAATGAAGAGATTGCAGTTCGTGGCGAGTTGGATATCAATGCTGTGGAGCAATTTTTTCTTGATTCTTCTCTTTCATGTCAATATAAAATAGTACATTGTGATCTCACTTTCACAATGGACCAAGGTGAAGGACTATACACTGTAGAAAATAGCAAACAAGCTCATTCACTTTCAAGACCTATTGTAGACATTTCATCTGATCCCTTTGTAGAGACGTCATCTCAAACTTCTTCACCACTTATAACAAATACTTTTTATGCACCCGTATCAACTCTGGCTATTGAACTAAAGTTGGATGATGTACTTGATAGTTCTCATTCATTTCCACTAATAAAGAAAGAGATTTTACCTAGGATTGCTAATAGTCCCAAAGGAAAGAAGTTGAAGGCTTTATGGCATATGAGAAGGCCATTTTTTTGTTAGTGAGATTCCAAGAGAGTACAATGGTTTTGTTGCTTTCGTTCTTCGGCCTACATATGGCACATCTTCAAAAATGGATGGGATGCAACAATAATATGATGGTCATGTCTGGAGGACAATACCCCATCCAACTAATATATTCACTGATGCTAATTCAAGAATTATCCATTTCCTTAAGATTTGTAATGTCATTGAGTCAATTATCCTTACTACGAGAGCAACAATCAACATAATAAAATGTATTTTCATGGTTACCTCAAGAGCACAGTGAGGGCAAGGGGCTACTTGCAAGTGAAGAAAAACATTCAATCACTTGTCACTATTGTAGTAAAGTTTTCACTTGTTATGCAACTTGTAATTGCAAATTTTATTACATTTTGCCAAAGGACACAAGCATGGAGAGATTGATGCTTCATGTAGGCACTCACACACACAATGTGCAACCATGGACTTCAATGGTTGCAATTTAAAAAAGTAGATCTCTAGTTCACTCGGTTTTGCAACAAGTGAATCGACACTCTAGTGCTAGGAAGATTCAAATGATTGTAGCAAAACAAATTATCATTGAATCTTTGACAACTAATGGTTCAACAGTGGAGGGAGAACAAGAGCTTACAAATTTTCTGGAGGATTTGATGCCATTGGTTCAAAATTAGAGGTTAGTTTTGGTTATTCAAGTTTGCAAACTATGGATTGTAGCATTGTTATTGGTTTAACAAACTTCCTTTTGTTGAGGTTGCAGGTTCAATAGTATTGTGGCATGCCAGAAAAAAAGAAAGAAACATGTGTTGTTTGAGATGGCTTTGATAACATTTTGGAGTTGAAAAAAAGATGCATGTTTCCTTTTTTTCATGGCATTAGATTTCTAGTGCAAGGAGGAGTGAGTGAAAAAAGTTACATTTTAAAGATGTCTACTAAAGGACAAGGCTCCGGAATGGAATTGGTAAATCAAATGTGATGGTTAGGAAATGGAGACCTTTGCAAGTCTTGGGTTCACTTTGATTTTACACACAGAATAGATGACTAGGCAACAATGTCTTGCTCTGTGTATGATCCATGGTTCATTCGCGAACCTTACTTATTATCAAATTTCAATGACATATTTTAGTTGCTAATCACTATATTTTCTATTGTAGCTTGAAGGGGATCATGGTGATTTCTAATTGTGATACAAAGGAAGAGGATACAGAAACACAAATTCTCTTTTGGAGATGCCTTAATAATGTGATGCTGGAGTGTGCACACCCTCTCCTGTAGACTTTGGAGGTTTAATGACAGATGAAGCATGTGCAAATTGGATGGCGATCTCCACTGTTTTCAACGTGGAATCTGAGAATATGTTGGAAGGAAGAGAGCGATCGTGTTTGTTTCACATGGGAACAAAGCTTACAAAATCACACAACAAAATACGTGCATTCAAAACTTCGCAAGCATCACTTGAATTTATGTGAGAGTCGGTGCCTTTCAAAATCCATTGAAGAGGGCAAGAGGAATGCCACAGCTATACAAAATTGGTGGCAGCAAGTACGACTACCTCAAGATAGTGCCATAGCATTGAGGAGATGGATCCAATGGTGGGAGAATAGGATAGACCATTGGGTTAGTGCTACACATGTAAATGTTTTTATTTGTTTCTATTTGTTACATGCATATGTACTAATATCATTGGGGTGGGAATACCCAAATATGAGAACAAAATAGACATGTAAGAGGAATTACCAACCTTTTTATTGGGTTGCAGGCTTCCTTGAGTCCTTTGGAGAGGGCTTGTATTCCCAACACAAATCTTTTTGAGAGCGTGCAAGAAAATTGGTTAGCAGGGGAGGATGGAAAGAAGAAAATAGGTTTGTATGATGCATACGTCACTAACTTGATCAACTCATATATTCAATGCTCAAGGAAACTAGCCTTCAAATTTGGAAGATACTCTAGAGGTTCGACATGGATGCTCTTATTAAAAGGGTGGTTCCAAGAAATGTTAAGAATTCAAGCTCGATCTACTATCCTTGGTATGACCATAACCGACACTTCAGTTGTCTAGTTGTACCACACTATGCGGACATTAAATAAGTCGATGCTTAGAACTTAAGTGCTTTGGTGTGAAATTCAATGGTCCTTTGTAACCTTAGGTTGTACATTCACTAAGTTGTGTGTGGAATGATAATGGAAGAATGGGAGAGCACTCTGCTCTAACTGTTGTCTCTTCACTCTTGTCTCTGTCTCTAATTGTTACCATGGTATTAGAGCACCCATGACCGGGCTCTGTGGAGTGCATATGGGAAGAAGAAGACTTGGAGATTGAAGGAAAAAGACCTGTTGTGTAGAAGGACTGACTGTTATTGTTTTTGCAGAGGTATGTATTGAATGCATCTTCATTATACTTGAAGGAGAGTGTGTCAGGACCTATTTGGAGCTTTGAGAAGGGTTGGTTGAGCACTTGGAAGAAGACCTTGGTCATCATTATGAAGAGAATTTGCTGTTGAAGACATTCCAACAGACTATGTGTTTGCGCCTGATTACTTGATGGTCTGCCTTGGCTATTCATGGACATGATAAGCATCATCTATCCCATTTTTAGCTTTTACACATGCTTGAGAAGACATCTTGATAGTCTAACATGGCAATGGTTAAGTTGAAGCTAATAAGAGCTAAAATAGTCAACTATAGATCTAAAATTCAGACCAGGCCTGCCACAAATAGGGAATACAGAGCAAATATACTTCTCTGACATGATCTTGGGAGCTCTTTGACATGCTTGGAAGGACTTGATATAACTTACATATGCTCAAGAAGACATATATATTGAATGTCATGCTTGGAAGGTGTACTTTCTTGATAAAATCACTCAGATTTGTGAGCTCTTGATAGGCTAAAAATAGTCATTCATAGTTTACAGGAAGCACTTATCTATCTTGGAAGATTGCATGTTTTTTGTCGGCCTTGATGACATGTATGACGTGGGATATGTCTAATAAATTGGTTGTGGAGTGGTATGAGCATTGGATGCTTTGGAAACTGAAATTTGGATCACAAAACAAATACTTTGACACTCTATTGGTTGGTCATGAACAGTGAATGCATTGTCTGACATTGCTCTTGAAGACAGGACACTCATCGGTGTTGGCAGGTTCATGTATTGGTTCCCATGTATGGTGGCATATGTCTATGACATTTTGAAGAGTTTGGTGGACTAAAATATAATGTCATTGACTATCTTTGCATGGCTAAAATTTACAGCAAGTGTATCTTGCTCTTGTACTTGTAGTACATGATGTTTATAGTGTCAGACTGACATGTCTGGGAACTCATGTGTTGAGATAGATCTCTAAACTGCTGCAAGCATTATGGGACATGTATGACATGTATACTCAATGTTTTTGGCCTTTAAATTACAACTGGTTACTCACAGTTTATATTTTTTAGACTGTATGTATTTACCCTAGCAGTGAGGTTGCAGGAGTTTAAGTTGAAGCAACTACATAGCATATGTATTGACTGTTATACCTACGGGTTAGATCACTTGTTTGTGGACTGTTTTGAGCTATCATTGGGCTGAAATACCCTATTTTTTACTACAATTAATTATAAAAAATTGTCATAAATAGTTGAGGATTGAATTTGGTCAGTCATACTTGTTGTCTTGCAAGTTAGGCAGTGACTAAATATTGTCTGGTACAATATGGCTAATGCAGAGGACTGACAACATAACCCAGATAGTGGGGGAAAAGCTTGACAGTAACAATTATGCCATATGGAAGTTCCACATGGATAACTTCTTAATAGGGAAAGGCTAGTGGGAGTTGGTGACTGGGAAAGCTGAACCTAAGCTCCCAGATCGACCTACGACTGATCAGAGATGATTACAACAAGCTTGGACAAAAAGAGCTCATAGAGTCTTGCACTAGCTCTCTTTATGTATCTCAGATGCCATGGTAATGCAGATAATGAACTGCAGCTCTCCTAAGAATGCATGGGACATTTTGGTCAAGTACTATGACACAACCACAAGTGCCAGGAAGATAAGTTGAAGCAGAAGTTCAACAACATGGAGAGAAAGATCAGATCTATACAAGATTATGTCACGGAGGTTAAGACCATTGCGGATCAGCTGGCATCTATTGGTTCATAGGTTGAAGATGAAGACATGGTTGCTGTGACTTTGAATGGCTTGGGGCTTGAGTATAAGTCTTTTGACACTTCTGTGCCTGTGAGGGTTGAAATGCTTGATTTTAATGAGTTGGTTGCATTGCTTATACATGAGGAGGTTAAACTTGGCTTGGCTACATCGTCAAGCAGTTCTAAAAATAAGGATGCAGATTTTATTCGAATCAGCACGACTGTGGCAGCCGAGGTAGAAGCTATGGATCTGGTAGAGGAGACTAGCAAAATGCATCCTATGGCAATAACAACCAGCAGGTATCGAATGCAAGAGGTGGTGGAAACTTTAAAGGTAGGGGGAGATCTAACACTAAAGGGAGAGGCTCCTGGCGGCAGCACTGCCCATCTGACAATCCCAATAGGGATAAGGATTGTCACTACTGCAAGAAGTATGGGCATATTGCCAAGGACTGCTGGAAAAAGCAGGGCAATCAGAAGGGCAAACATCATGGACATTTTGCTACGTCTAGTCAGGGAGATGATTTCTCAGGTGATAGACTATTTGCCATGCAGTATGTAAAACACAAGGGTGCTGAAAAATGCACTGATGATGCAGTTTGGTACATTGATTCAGGGGCATCAAACCACATGACCCCTCACGGTGATTGGTTTACTAATATGGTGGTTGAAAAACATGGCTATGTCTACAATTGATGACACGCAGCATAGCATTGACATAAAGGAAAAGTGCCTCTTGTAGTTCATGATGGCAGAAAGAAAAATTTGCATGATGTATTGCATGTTCCTTCGATTACGAAGAACTTACTATCTGCCGATGACCAAGCAGAACTTGCAGGTTAGATTCAATAAGCATGGCTGCTTTATTGAAGAGTTTGGTAATGGATGCAAGTTGATAGCTCACGGTCATAGGAATGGCAGAATGTTTACTCTTGATGCTACCTTGCTAGAGCTAAATTCAGCTATGTTTGCCCATGGTTCTAGCACTTTCAGAGATTTGGAAATTTGGGACAAGAGAGTGGGGCATGTGAATTTGCAAAGGCTACAAATTATGCAGAAAAAATAGCTTGTTATAGGTTTACCCAAGTTCCAATATTCAGATATTGGTCATGTATGCGATGCTTGCTAGTTTGGTAAGCAGTCAAGGTTGCCATTTGTTAGGCATGTAAGACAGAGTACATGTCCATTGCAGTTAGTGCACTCTGATGTTTGGGGGCTAGCCCATACTGTATCTGTGGGAGGCTCGAAGTATTATGTGACATTCATTGATGATTACAGTTGCTATACTTGGGTTTACATTCTGAAGACAAAGGATGAAGTGTTTGCTGTTTTTTAGCACTTTAAAAAGCAATTTGAAAAGGAATTTGACAGCTATATCTCTTACTTGAGATCAGATAGCGGTGGGGAGTATGTGTCAAATGAGTTTGACAACTTTCTGGCTGAAAATGGCATACGTAGGCAGCTTACATGCAGCTACACTCCTCAGCAGAATGGGATAATTGAAAGAAAGAACATGGTCTTGATGGAAGCTGCACAAGCCATGATGAATGAGAAGAAGATGCCATTCTATTATTGGACTGAGGCTGTCACGACAGCCATGTATATCTTGAATTAGACTCCCACTGCAGGTATTCATGAGATGACACCGTTTGAGAGGCTGTATGGCTATAAGCTGTATGTAAATCACATGAAAGTCTTTGCCTATCTTGCTTATGTGCACATTCCAGATGAGAAAAGGAAGAAGCTGGATCCAAAAGTGCATAAGTGTGTATTCATTGGATATTCACAGGAGAAGAAGGCATACAAATGCTATGATCCCTCTACGAGGGAGACTTTGGTGAGCAGGGATGTTATTTTTTATGAGATGGGTTCTTGATATGTATCACCGGCTATAGTGCCATCGGATATGCCTTCCACTCATGTATCTACAGTTGATTTGTAGCAGAGTACTGCTATGACAAGACCTAGTAGTCAGACAGTATCCCCATGGACAGGGAGATTGAGGAGCTCGCCGTCTACTAACCCCAGTATGTCAATGAGGGGGAGATATGATGTCTTGGACAGCAAAGGAAAAGAGAAAGCTACTGAGGATGCATCTGGTATGATGACACCTGGTAGAATGACTTTTGGATATGAGTCTGCTGACACTTTAGACAATGAACTTGGTATTCCGACTGTCTATACGCCTAGCACAAGGCAGAGAAGGTACATTTCGCCTCATGAGAGAGGGGAATCGAGTAGTGCACCATAGCCTAGATGCTCACAAAGGGTCAGATACCATGTTGACAGGTTGATGTACAGTGGCTACTCTAGAAAGCATTATGCTTACATGACAAAAGTGATGGAGATCAAAGAACCAGGTACATATCCTGAAGCAATGAAATATGAGAACTGGTGTGTAGCTATGGATGAAGAAATGAATGCCTTGGCTGAAAATAAGACATGGGATCTTGTGCCACTGCCTGAAGGGAAAAAGACCATAGGCTGCAAATGGGTCTACAAAATCAAATGCAAGTCAGATGGCAGTGTAGAGAGATACAAAGCCAAGCCGGTTGCAAAGGGGTATGCCCAATAGTACGGACTTGATTATGAGAAAACATTTAGCCATGTTGCCAAGATGGCAACCATACGCATTGTGATTGCTTTGGTTGCTGCTAGAGGCTAGAAGTTGTAGCAGATGGACATAAAGAATGCCTTTCTTAATGGTGACTTAGTAGAGGATGTCTATATGGTTCAGCCGAAAGGGTATGTTCACCCTGATTTTCAACATTATGTATGTAGGCTGAAAAAGGCATTGTATGGTTAGAAGCAAACTTCGAGAGATTGGCATGCTAGGATTAGTAACTACTTGCAGAGATTGGTATTTGCTGTTGGTAGGGCTGATCATAGCCTATTTACAAAGAAGACTGGCTTGGTAGTGCTAGTCATATATGTTGATGATTTGATAATCATTGGTGATGATGACTTGGGCATATAGCATGTAATGAAGATGCTGAAATCTGAATTTGACATGAAGGACCTAGGAGAACTGAAGTATTTCTTGGGCATTGAGGTAGTTCCAGCTGAGAATGGTTTATGGTTAAAAGTTTCCTAGGCCTCCTAAAACTTGCATTTCACCAAATTGCTGATTGAACATATTTTGTTGCTTATTGCTAGCATGTCCCGTACAATGGCCTCTCAAAGAGGATCTACCACGGCCCCCCTTCCTGAACATTAGTAAGATGCTTGGACTTGTTCACCATTTCTTTCAGACGAGTCACCCTGCATATTGATATCTTCAGTAATCATGAGAGAGACAAGCTCATCAAAATCCAGGAATGGCTTTCATTCGTATACTGAAGTAATAAATTATTTCCATGCCTTCTCATTATTAAGGCCACTCAAAGTAGATGAAACCAAATCATTATCATTAGGCATTGCATTGATTGCTGCTAAAGCATCTGCAATGCTCCTCACCTTCAAAACATACTCATTGACAAATGTTTTCTCTTTCTTCAAGGTATTCAACTCTTGCTTGAGTTGAATCTTTCGTGCCTTTGTATTTACTAAAAACATGTTCTCAAAAATTGTTCAAGCTATATGTGAACCTTTTTCATTCTTAATATGTCCTAGCATAGTATTATCAATGACTGCAGATAGCCAGTACATCACCTTTTTGTCTTTTGCATTCCATTCTTTCCATGCCTTTAATTCATCTGCAAT
This sequence comes from Lygodium microphyllum, assembly GCF_053477565.2. NCBI lineage: Eukaryota > Viridiplantae > Streptophyta > Polypodiopsida > Schizaeales > Lygodiaceae > Lygodium > Lygodium microphyllum. The sequence continues at coordinate 50,493,202 of NC_141151.1, read as the reverse complement.
CAAAGGGATACCCAGCTCTGGCTCTTTTTCTTCACCTAAAACAAACTCATAAAGCCCCTTTCCAATGAGGAAGTTCATCACATGGAGCTTCCATGAAGGGTAGTTGTTCTTGTCGAGATTCTCAATAATGGAATTTCCACTGTTTTCTACCACTATCACAAAAAAGAATACAATACAACAAGCTAGTCTTCTGCAACCTTTCACAACAAGTGCACATCAATATACCAAGCAACCTTTTTCAATGATTGCTCAATAGTACATGTAATTTGCAACCAGTTTGGAGATAAACCTTATTTTTTCTTCTTGGAAAACACCTCAAAAATTACAAGGTCTGCTATGACATCCTTGAACATCCTACCGTGGTGATCTGTCTGGGCATGAAGATCATAATTGGTGACTAACCAATCGATCTCTATCAGGAGAACACCTAGGTTGAAAGCTGTTTGTCCCATCCGTGGTTACTGCTTATCGCTGCCATGTTAGTGGTCTCTCTCTCCACTAGGTTGTCAATGAGATTGATTAGATTCAGTAGATCCACTCCTCCAGCGGTGTCTATACTTGGTGTGCTCGGCTTCTCTGTTGTGTCTTCTGCTTGGTCCTACACTTGGGGTTTTGATCACATGACTATGTCTCCAGGTCTTCTTCTACTGATGGGTTCATTTTACGATTATGTCTGAGTGTGTTCCTTGTGTGAAGAATCAAAGTGAAAGCCAAGATTAAAGTTTGCAAAAGAGGGAGAGAAGAGCCCACAAGTACAAGAACAAGTCTTGCTTATTCAGTTGCTCATGAAAGTACAACTTGGGTGACTCTCACTCAAAGGTTGATGTAGATCCCTAGGTTGCTTATATAGCCCCAACAAGCTAGGGTTAGGGTTTCTATTTTCCCTCACGACCATTCACACATGTCTGCCTTTATCCACTCCTGCATAAGGAGGGTTCATATTCCTATACTCTCAACAACCCCTTAACCCAAATTAGGATGTCTTTATAGAACATGCTTACAAGGATGGTTATAGGCAGAAGGATACAAGACTAAAAAGAGTCCATCATTCGTGGACTGGGAGGCTAAATCGGCCTCCAATTCCTTAGGTACTTCAAGATGGTTAGGACATTTACTTGTACTATGTCATGTCTTCTTGCATTTATTACATTTCATTTTTTTGGGTATTTTTTCAAGTAGTTGTTTGCAATATGCCCCTTCTTTTGACAAAAAATACACTTATTGACAATTGTATGCACCAAGACTTGGTCACGGGATGTTGGAGTAGATGTCTGACTGGTGCTTCCTTCTTTGTGATTCTTTTTTTCTTCATCCAAATAGGATTGGATGGTACTTGCCAAGGTAGGATTGGGAATATTAGTATGGGTTGTTACAAGTGTGGGAAAGACCTTTTTTAATGCTTTTCAAAGAATGGCAATAGCATCCTCATCATGGATTGGTGCTTGCACTAAAGAAAGCTATGTCATAAGGCCTTTCATATGAGAAATAAATTTTCCCAAGTCTTCTCCTTATCTATATTCCAAGTTGAAGAATTAAATCTTAAAGAAAATCTTAGTGTTTTACTTGTAGCATCATAGAGCTTTTCAAGCTCATCCCATTTTTCCTTGGCAGTGGAGAGCTAATCAACATGATGAATCAAGGATACATCTATGTGTAACATGATTGAATCAAGGATTCATCTAAGTGTAACATGATTATTGCTTGAGCATGTTGATCATCCTCCACATCAAAAAGATTTGCAGATCAACAACTCTAGTCCCTTGAATCAAATGCCAATAACCTCTCTCCATCATTTTGTACTTAATGAGTACTTGCCAGGAGTGAAAGTCTCTACCATTAAATTTACAATTCTAAGGATGAAGGTCTCGGCATAGGTTGAGGCCATAGGAAGGCCTTACTACTTGCTTAGTGCAAGTAGTAGTGTCTAATCCTTTACAAGGGACTACTAGTGCAAGGATGATAGTAATGTATATTTTACAATTAAAACTTCAACGTTGAGAATGGTTGAAAATCATACATATGAAGTATTTCAAAATAGGAATTAGGTGGTCCTTGTCTTTGACTGTCCATTTCTTTTGTACTTGATTGTTTTCTTAGCTTTAGTGAGGTGAACTTAGACTGCACTTCTAGCTCCTCTTGATAATGCGGCGTATTACAAGAGTTCTTGGTGGAACAAGGCTTATCAATCAACTCTATGCTATTGGATGAATCAGAGGATCAGATAGAAGCTCAAAAGTTTGGCTTAACTATATTGGATGAATCAGAGGAGAGTACAATAATACTCATTTCTCTAATTTACTAGCAGCAAATAGTAATAAACATAAGCTAAATGCATCAATATTGCTAAGAAGCACTTGTACCAACTTCAATTCTTCTACTCATAATGAAGGTCGATCTTTATGAGCTTAGTAGTGCTGTTGGAATGAGAAGAAACTCTATATTTAAGCTCCACAGAGCAATAGCAAATCTTGGCAAGGCTTTTTCAATGATAAAAATCATTGTTGATAATGCCTAGATTGAAAAAAAATGAGAATAAGAAAGCTTGAAGCTTCCTAACCATGGCTACCAGGAAACCCACATTTAGGGTTTTGCTGATTGTGGAAATAAAAAGGGAATGGGGCCAAACCCTCCTAGAGGGAAATGGTCCACTAGGGGGGCTATGAAAGCCCTATGGTAGCCAAGAAGATTTCACCACATGTAGATCATGCCATGTGCAAATATGTCATGTTACCCAGACTGCACCTTTTCCTGTTATTTCAACAATGCTGCCCTCTTGTGCCCACAATGTCAGGTTCTCTCATGCCACGCCACTGTGCCTTGAACTAAGGAGGAGATCTTCAAAAGGAACCTTGAGCTGAAATGCTCTCCTTTGCTCTCCCCAGGTCCTCCAACAAAGGTGGTTCAAGCTGTGGCTATGGTGGTCAAGAGACAAGAAGAAGAAGGTGAAGGCTCATGTGCACTTAGTGATGTAATCAAGCTAAGGGAAGCTAAAAGATCAAAGGTGGCTCTGATACCATGTGAAGAATCGGAGTAGAAGCCAAGATTGAAGTGTGCACTAGAGGGAGAGAAGAGCTCACAAGTACAATAACAAGTCTTGCTTATTTTGTTTCTCATGAAAGTACAACTTGGGTCACTCTCACTCAAAGGTTGATGTTGACCCCTGGGCTGATATATAGCCCCAACTAGCTAGGGTTAGGATTTCCCCTTTCCCTCAGGACCATTCATACTTGCCTATCCTTATCCACTCTTGCATAAGGAGGGTCCATATGCCTATACTTTGAACACCTTGTTGATTACAACCAATACTTGATTTGCAGTCACTCAATGTATGCATGTACTCTTTTCCCTACACTATGTGCAATCAGGCTTTCTGCTTTTCTTAGGTGTACTTCAAGTGCTTCAAAATAGTACAAGTGTGAAGGTAAAGTGACTACGTAGCTCTTGCACTCTCATTTACAGATTTGTCTTGATAGGTTGTAAGGTTGGTCTCTATCCGTTCCCCCTGTGTCCTAGGGTCTGTGATGCATCATTTGGCTCGATCAAGATCCATTTGGGGATCTATGACTTAGTCTAGTGCTACTTAGTGACTTGAACTGCTAGCTGGTCGGCTAGTGTTGAGTGCTGAAATGATATGTTTTTTGGGTTGAATTTTTATTGTTTTTGTCGTTAAATTGTTGTTTTTGTTAACGGATTGTTTGAATTTGAAGATGTTTTCAGGTTATGGAATGGTTTGAGTATATTTGAAGGGTTTATGATGGTTTTTGATGAGGATATGTTGTTCTACAGGGTTCTGTAATTTTTTCTGTTTGGTTCTGTAAGGTCTGATTTTCTTCTGTTTTCTTCTATTGTTTTTCTATTTTGGTAGTTGAGATGGTTGAATGAATGTTTTGAGATATGGTGGAGGTTTTGTTAAAAGGTTTATGAAAGATTGAATTGGTTTTGGTTTGGTTTTTATGGTTTCTATGGCCATTGTTGATCTTCGGTAAGGTTCTGTAGTTTTGTTGTCATGTTGCTCTGTGGTCTGTTCTATTCGTTTCTGTTGAGTGTTATGTTGGATATATGTATTTTTTGGGAGGTGTTTTTGTTTTAGGAAAGGATGAATGGAAGCTCTATTTAAGCTAATTGAAGTGAAGAAATAGCTGCTAAAGATTCACATAAGGTTATAGAAGAATAGTGACAGAAGCCATATCTCACAGGACACTATGATGTCTCTGGTACCTCTTCGCATTAGACATACCATTTGGGAGGTTTATCCACGACCAAGAGAGGAGAATTGAGTATCATTTTTTATTATTTTAGTGAGGCTATGATGTATTATTGAGAAAGCAAGAGTATGTGAGAGAGAGAAGTGAGAGAAACTTAGTTCTATGCCTAAAAACAATGTATCTACTATGAGAGATAGAGAGAGAACTATGAAGACATTGAAGATGAATACTATGTGAATGATTTCCATTAAAAAATGGTGTATTATTTTGTGTTCTTGTTTTTTATTATGGATTTTATGAAGAAATTGAAGATTATGGTTGATTCTATCAAATCCGTGGGAGATGTCTACTATGTTGATGCGAAGATTTACGGTTTTCTTTGTTTTAATCACATAAAGAAGATAAAACAAGCTTGTTGATGATACAAGATAGATTTTATTGCAGTAGAATCCCCTTTTCCTTAGTTTTTCTCTTGGGGCTCCATGTTTGTGGTGCGCAACCGGGGAAGCTTGCCATCAACAAGCATAAGAAGAGGTTGAAAATGAAGGAAATGGCATTACCAAGAAGAGGAAAATTTAATGGATGCTTGCAAAGTTCCTTCTTCAACTGAAGAGTTGGAGATTCTCATTATCAAAGCCACTTTCTACAAGAAGTTCATCCCAAAATGGCGGAAGCATATTACCATCATGATGCAAGATCTATGTGGTGGACTATTTTCTCTTCTTGTTGAAGCAACAGAAACTTGCATCTTGGTGGCAAATTGTTTGGGAACAAACTGAAGGGTAGAAACAGAGAGAGAATGACCATCCATGGAAGATTTGCCATTCATTGAGAAGTTTTGAGACATCATCGTGGGATATCGTGAAGAAGCTTTAGGAGTCGTGGTCAATGGAGGTTCACGAAAACAAGAAAGAAAAGAGTTGGAATTTGTTCGTGGATGCTCAATAGCAAGATACATGGGATGCTTGGTGTTTTGTCCGATTAGCAACCCACTGGAAGTTGGTAAACAAAGTGTTTTTCACAACATACACTATTGAAACCATCAAAAGCTCGTATTATTATGATGATGGCACAACAACGATCCTAAGAAGAATGGGTTTTGATACTTTCAAAATGGAAGATCTCCCCTCTATAGTGGTTTGAAAGCTGAATTCGGATATGTTGAAAAGAAGGAAGTAGAAGAGATGTTGACCAAAGAATCCTCCAAAGACTAAAGCCCCTCTCTGATTCTATTCTATTGAGTACAGACCAGCTGGTTGGATGTATTCAATTTCAGCTTCAGATTTCAGTTTTAAAAGCCTTCAATGCTTATTTTAATCCCCAACACATTCAACATCCATATCCCATACCATACATCTTCTTGAAGCTAACAGAAGGCATGTATTTCTTCAAGACCAATGAGTATATATTTATGACAGTTTATGACAGTTTTCAGCCTGTCATAAACTCACTGATCATCAAGTCAATATGTCTTTCTGGCATATACCTGTGCTTCAATGATGCTTTTGAGCATGTTTGAATGCTCCTGTCTCATGTTAGAGATGCATACCTGTTGTATGTTACTTGTATACATCAGTCCATCATTTATTCCAAATGTGTAAACAATCCTTCAAGCTCATTAATGAGTCCATGATCAAGTACTGACATATCCAGAACTTCAATGACCTTCCAAAGAGCATAGACAAGCTGTGTGTCAGTCCATGGATGATGGAGTTGATGATTTGCAAACCATGAAGGTAGCAACATAAACAGGCGTAGTCATAGTGGTTTTAGATCCTGGACCAGCAACTACTGTTGATGATAATGATGATGATGAGCACTCAGATGTGCTCAAGGATGCTCCCAAAGACTCCCATACAAGTCTTCACTACTGCCATGAAGCATAGAGTCTCACATGAACAAATGCATACCTTGTGTTAGAGCAATGGAGGAAAATGATAGTTAGTCCTTTGTTCTCTTCAACCGTGTCAGTTTAATCTTCAAGTCTTCTTCTTCCCATACGCACTCCACAGAGCCTAGTCATGGGTGCTCTGATACCATGTTGAGATTGAGAGAGGCAGAGATGGAGTGAGGAGCAAGCATGCTCTCATCTTCTTCATTCATTGATTCTCACTTAACCACACACATAGAGTAAGTGTATACAATAGTACTAAGTTCCGTAGGACCATTCACACTAGGTCTAAGACCACCTATTTATTTAATGTCCCACACTTTCTAATACAACTTGACACAGCTAATGTTAGTCATACATACTAACAGGAGAATAGTATGAGCTTAATATGCTAACACCTCATACCCTCTGCTGTTGGGAAGAGCTTGGCTTTTTGAAGTAAGAGCCAAGATGGACTGGTTTAAAGGAACCCTAACCCTAGGTAGGGGACCTAACAAAGCGGTGTTGAAATTGTATGGATCGCAAAAAAGGCAATGGATCCACATCCATTGAAGTCATAATAGACTCCTCCAATGAAGTAAGAGATGGTACATTAGGAGACGAAGAGGCTATTAAAGATATCTTTCCCAGGAAAATAGAGGCATAGTCCCTAACAGTGGGCATTGTAAGCCAGCTATCGAAGGAAGCAAAGTATTTGTCCATGGGAGAATACCTCCTGCCTCAACTAGAATTGACTTCTAAAATCACTCTGATAGTGAAATAGAAGCATGGATGTATTTTTCTCCCTATTACATGGCACTAGCAAAGACAGAAGCAGAGAGCTAGAGACAGAGGTAGAAGCAGAAGCAAACATAGAGGTGGAGGATTTGCTCTTCTCCTACAGAGCCTCTACACAAGCAGAGACAGAGCCTCCAGAGGAAGAGGATGAAAATGATGAGGAAGAAGAAGTAGGTTATGGAAGTGCAGATGAAGAAGTTTCTCTAATAGCGAATGATCTTGTTGATGTCCCTACAGAGATCTCGAAGGCCGAAGATCTCGGGGTGTTGGATGGAATGATCATGGTTCCATTTGGGTTGACCAATGGACCACAAAGTATGCAAAATTTGCATAATCAATGGATCAAATGTATAAAAATTAAGTTCACCAATGGATCCTGTCTCTCCATGACCATTTACTCTGAAGAAAAGATGATGATGATGATGCCCCTTGTCAACACAAGCTAGAGCCATCACAGCCATGGCTTAAAGAAGGTCCATGCTATGTGACATTCCTAGACGCATCCTCTGAAGTCCAAAAGAAACCAATACTCACACAGAAGAAAAAAAAGCTCCGATATCCTTCCAACAATCTCAACATACAAATGAGTCATCTATTCAGAAGGAGGACACTGGTTCTATTGGAACATCAGAAAATGACACTACTCCCTTGAAGGAGTCAGACCTCTATCCAAAAGCAATCCGTGGGACATTTATCCGCGAAGTGGAAGGTGAAAGGAAAATGATGTTCTTAGATACTGACGGTACTGAATGTCACCTGAAAGTGGGTCTCAATCTTCCAGAAGAAGAACTAGTGGTCCTGCGAGACTTACTAAATGAGAACTTAGACATGTTTGCTTGGTCATATAAAGATCTAAAGGGGATTGATCCCACAATTTGTCAACACCACATCAATCTAGAGCCTGATGCCAAACCTGTGAGTCAAAGACAATGGCATATGAATCCTAATTATTCAACTCTGGTAAAGGCTAAATTATTGAAGCTTCTTGAAGCTAACTTTATTTATCCCATAGGGCTAATGGTGAATGGGTTTCACCCATTGTGGTTGTACCCAAGAAGAATAGGAAACTTCGACTATGTGTGGACTTTCGAAAGCTGAACTCGAAGACAAAAAAGGATAATTTCCCTATCCCTTTCATAGACCAACTATTGGACATAGTGGCAGGGCATGAGCTCTATTCCCTCTTTGATGGATTCAACCGATATAACCAAGTCCAAATCATAAAAGAGGACCAATCCAAAATAACCTTTGCAACAGAATGGGAAACCTATGCTTATAGAGTGATGCCATTTGGGCTCCATAATGCTCCTGCCACCTTCCAACAAGTAATGATGGTTGCCTTCCAAAACCATCTGCATGATTTCATTGAGGTGTATCTCGATGACTTCTATGTCTATAGCCTAATCCATGAGCATTGGGGACACCTAGAGCAATGCTTTGATAGATGCCGAGAGTATGGAATCTCTCTACACCCTGACAAATGTGTCTTTGTGGCATCTCATCAGGAGTTCTTCTTGGCCATATTGACTCTGTATAAGGGATTGCAATAGACCCAACGAAGATTGAGAAGATTGCAGCCTTGATAACACCAACAAAACTCAAGCAATTGAGAGGATTTCTTGGCCATGTGGACTACTACAAAAGATTTATTGCACATTTTGCAACCAAGGCAGTACCTCTGCACAAGCTCCTAAGGAAAGATGCAGATTTCCTTTGGATTGATGATTGCGAAGAAGCTTGTAATACCCTAAAATAGTGTCTCATCCAAGCACCTATCTTGTAGCCTCCTGATTGGATGAAGGAGTTCCATGTGCACACAGATGCATTATTTGAAGGGCTAGGTGTTGTCCTATGTCAAAAGGTCCCCTCTAAATTAGATCAACCAATCTATTATGCAAGTCAAAAAGTAACTGACTGAGAGCAAAACTCCATAGTGACAGAGCTTGAGTGCTTAGCAATGGTGTTTGCACTAGAGAAGTTTCTGTTGAGATATCGAGCTCCACTTGTGATATGCGAGGGTGACCGTTGTGCATTTATGTCACCGACTTGTTAGCTGCAGATGCGATTGGTACACCGCCCATGAATAATAGCTAGATGATAGCTATCCTGATCTACTCTAGTTCGTGGCTCAGTTGGTATACCACCTTAGTTAGTTGAGTTGGTTTGAGACCCATATATAGGGTTCTTCTATTTCTCTGTACTAGTGTTCTTTTTTGGCTTACACAACTAAGAAGAGAAAAACTGTTTTCAGCCTCCACCTTTGTGTGTATTCCTCCATTGTGTAAGTGAGAAAGCTACAAGTGAGACTCCTTCCTTCTCTCCCACAATCTTGACATGGTATCAGATCCTGGTTCGTGGTAAGGAGCTCAAGAAAAAAAACCAAGTTTGCGGTGTTCTGGTAAGAGGACCAATGTTGCTTTCATTTTTCGAGTTTGGGAGCAAGTCTCTGCAGGTAGCACAGCTGGAAAGTGCAAGAGTGCATTGTCTCAGATTGAGACGACTTTCACGGTGTAGCAAGAGGGCAGTATATGCTGCGGGAGAGGGCTTGAATGGTCTAGGAAAGGATTATGCACAGTTCTGAACATCCATTTCTGTCTGTGAAAGATTTCCTAATTTTGAGGAGTTGATTGCTCATCTAATTTCTGAGGAGCAGAGAAATGGTGGTGCATCTTCTTCAAGAGGAACTTCAAAAGAAGATGTCTTCTACTCAAATGCTGTAAGAGGTAGAGGCAGAGGTAGAGGAGGCCGATCTGGAGGCTGTGGTAGAAATCAAAATATGTAGCAAACTCAAGAAAACCAATCCTATGGAGGAGGACATGGTAACTCTAGGGGCAGGGGGAGCCAAAGAGGTCGTGGTGGATGGCAAAGAGGCCAAAATGCAAACAGCAATGTTGAATGCTACTACTGTGGTAAAATGGGTCATATGGCTAAAGACTGCTATAAAAAGCAGAATGACATCATGAATGAAAACTTGCAACAAGGGAATTATGCATCTTCTAGTAGACAGGGTGATGACAGAAATGAGCATTTGTTTATGGTGCAGCACATGACCAATTCTGTGACAAGTGCAAAAGAAAGCAATGATGTGCGGTATGTTGACTCAGGTGCATCAAACCACATGATAGGTCATGTAGAATGGATGCAGGATGCAAGGAAAATGGAAAAACCAGGATTTGTGGAGACTAGTGATGATACTGCATATCCTATTGTGTAGATTGGAAAAATTCATTTGTCTATGCAGGATGGGAAAAAGAAATACCTGTCGAATGTATTTCATGTCCCAAATATCACCAAGAACCTGGTTTCTGTTGGTCAAATGGTTGAGCAAGGCTTGCTGGTCAGATTTAATCCTCATGGATGCCTTGTTGAGGATATGAAAAATAAAGGCCACTTGATAGCAAAAGGAAATAAGAAGGGCAGAATGTTTACGTTGGATGCAGGCATGCCTGAATTGAGTGCAGCAATGTTTGCACATGGGACGGGTGTAGTTGTAGATATTGATATCTGGCATAAACGCATTGGTCATGTTGATGTACAACGACTTAAATCAATGCAAGCCCAAAATATTGTTGCAGGATTGCCTAAATTCAAGGTTGCAGAAATGCATAAGGTATGTGAAGCCTGTTAATTTGGAAAACAGGCAAGGAAACCATTTCCTAGACATGTTCAAGAGAGTAATAAGCCATTGGAATTAATCCACTCTAATGTGTGGACTACTAAAGCTGTCATTATTTTGTCAGTTTTATTGATGACTATAGCAGAAAAGTTTGGGTGTATTTTATGAAAAAGAAAAGTGAAGTGTTTGGGCATTTCAAAACTCTTAAAGCTATGGTTGAAAAAGAAATAGGCTTGCAAATAAAATGCCTAAGGTCAGATGGAGGGGGAGAGTACCTCTCAAATGAGTTTGCAAGATTCTTGCAGGAGCATGGCATAAAGTAGCAATATTCATGCAGTCATACCCCACAACAAAATGGAATTGCAGAAAGGAAAAATAGGCATATTGGAGAGGTATCTTGTGCCATGCTCAACGAAAAAGACTTGCCAGATTTTTACTAGGCTGAAGCAGTTGCTACATCAGTCTACATAATGAACAGGACTCCCACTGCAGCAATACATGGAATGAATCCAGAGGAGAGGTATACTGGTAGGAAACCAGATATTTCTCATTTGAAAATTTTTGGTTGCATTGCCTATGTTTATGTGCCAGATGAGTTGAGATCCAAGTTGGATCCAAAATCTGAGAAGTGCATCTTTATTGGTTGCTCTCTGCAGAGCAGAAAGGGTATAGATACTATAACCCTTCTACTGGTAAGTTTACAGTGAGCAGAGATGTTTTTTATGAGATGAGTAGCTGGTATAAACCAGTAAATGTGATTGATGATGTAGATGCACAAAATGGTAATGCTGCACAAAATTCACAACAGCAGTCACAAAATATTAGTGGACCTAGAGTGTCATCTAGCAGTGGTTCACATTCTTCGCCATGGAAGGCAAATTGAGATCAGGAGAATCTCCTCAAAACAATGTAGATAGTAGTATGCAGGTTTCATGAAAAGGAAAAGAGAAGGTCACTTTATGCCTAGCCTATCCTCTAGGCAGGTAGAGATTAGGACCAAACTCTCTAGGCTTGGGTCCAATATCTTGTGTTGTCATTTTGGATTCCAGCAAGTTGAATCTTGTGTCTTCTTCCTTCCTTCTCCTATCATGCATCTCCTTCAGAGAGCAAATATCCTCTATATGGTTCTTTCGCAAACAATAGGAACATAAGGCTCTAGGAATGGTTGGTTTTCGTGTACATTTAGTGGCTAAATGGCCTATTTGATGGCACTTACCACACCAAGTATTTGACTGCAACACATCTCTTCCTGCTCTTGCAATGTTGGATATGCTAGCGGTATTCACTTTCAGCGTCTGCAACTACTCTGTAATCACATCCATCAACTCCTTTTTTATATTTGCAACTGAGTTGGATAAGTAATCCTTCAAGCTTTCTCTGTGTGAGGTACTCGCAGTAGGGTTTTGAGGAGTCTGTAATCACTGCATAAACAGGTTGGGCTGGTGCAGAGGGATCTCTGTTCTGATTCTGATTCAGAGCTCCTATTTGAACAGTTGGTCGTTGGCTCCAGTTGGTAGGGTTCCACTATTGCTTTACTGATTTGGCATTGGGAAAACTGGTTGGGACCATTGTTGTTGTGGTTGAACCATCATTTGAGGCATTGATTGTGGCCACTGTGGATTTGGTGCACTGTACTGTGATACTGGGGGCATCTATTGGTAGGGGTAGGGGACTGTCCCTAGGATTACATTTGGTGGGTACATCATTCCTGGCATCAGAGGAGGTAGGACTCCTCTTCTTGAACTCATCGCCAATCTAGCTTCCACTTCATCGTACAGTATTGCACCTTCTGTTGCAGCTTGCAGTGTGGTTGGTCTTTGCAGCTCCACAAAATTACGAACTTATGGTTGTAATCCTCTAAGAAACACCCCCTTCTAGTCCATCTCTTCAGGATGGATTCCATTCGTGAGACATAAGCTTCTACTCTTTCTCCAGAGGACTGACTTCAATTCATAAATTCCTCTCGCATTCGCTCTTCAAAACCTTCATGCCTGAATTTAGTGAGGAAGGCCAACTTCAGGTCATCCCATGTGCCAAAAGTTCCTGCTGCTTGTCTCTCATACCACTGAAACGCCGCGCCCTTGAAAGTGGTGGGGAATATTGCTAACTAATGCTCAGGGGTTCTGGCATTGTTAGCCACACATGCTACCATAAACTCTGCTACATGAAGATCAGGGTCTTCATTGTACTCTCCCTTAAAAACTGGCAATGGGACTACATTCGTTGGCTTGTCATCAATATTTCCAGGACGGATCTGGCTTGGAAGTGGACCTATAGCAGGAGGAGGAAGGGCTTGATGTGCCATTGGGACTTTTGAAAAGAGTTCCGCAAGGGCGTCAAAGGCGGCTTCTGCTGCGAGCTCGTTCTCAGCTTTGATTCTTGCCTTCTCTCTTCTCACGTACCTCTGGACTCGTTCTAACTCTTGCCTCTTTATTGCGTCATTCATCAGGGGGTTGGCTCCACTATGTTGTTAGTGCTCCACAGAGGGATAACAGAAGGCTTCAATCTCTAGAGGACTCTCTTGCTAACATTTCTTCTACTTCTTCCTTTTCAAAGTCTCTGAATTCTGCTTCCATGCCACTGCACACAGGAAGGTATTCGGTTTTGAAGGTGTCAAAATGCATATGTCTAATCATTGTGGTGGTGCCATCATCATAGTAATGCCAGCTTCTGATGGTTTCAACAGTGTATGTTGTAAAGAACACTCTGTCTATCAACTTTCAGTGGGTTGCCAATTGAACAAACAGAAGATTATCAGAACACCAAGCATCCCATGTATCTTGATGTTGAGCATCCACGAACAAATTCCAACTCTTTTCCTTCTTGTCTTCGTGAACCTCTACAGACCAAGACTCCTGAAGCTTCTTCACAATCTCCCACTTGATGATGTTTGGAAACTTCTCAATGAATGCCACATCTTTCGATGGTCATTCTCTTTGTTTCTTCTCTTTAGTTTTTTCCCAAACAGTTTGCCACCAACATGCAAGTTTCTGCTGCTTCAACAGGAAGAGCAAACTATCCACCACATAGAGTATGCATCATGATGGCGATGTGTTTCCGCCATTGTGGGATGAAATTCTTGTGGAAAGTGGCTTTGATTATGAGAAATTCCAACTCTTCAATGGAAGAAGGAACTTTACAAACATCCATTGAATTCTTCTTTTCTTGGCAATGCCATTTCCTTCATTTTCAGCCTCTTCTGGTGCTTGTTGATGGCAAGGTTCCCCTGCTGTGCACCAAAAACATGGAGCCCCAAGAGGAACACCAAGGAAAAAGGAATTCTCTTGCAAGAAAATCTATCTTGTAACATCAACAAGCTTTTTTATTAGGTCTTATATGATCACAATGAAGAAAAGAACACCATGCACAACAAATCTTCATGCAGCATCATGTAGATCTCCCACGGATTTGATAGAATCAACCATATTTTTCAATATCTTCACAAAATCCATCAATAGAACAAAGAAAGAAAAGGAATACACCATCTTTGAATGGAAATACATCACATAGTATTCATCTTCAATATCTTCATAGTCTTCTCTCTCAATCTCTCACATACAATCACACTATTTTGATAGAATTGTCTATCTCTGACTCTCTCTCTCTCCATCAATAATACATCATATCCTCACTACAATCACTCAATAAAAACCCTCGATAATCCTTCTTATGTCGTAGATACACCTCCCAAGAGGTATGTCTGATATGAAGAGGCATCAGAGCCACTACAGTGACTCTTCATAGCTCACCACTGTCACTTCACTCCAGTCTTTACTTGAGTCTTCAACAGCTACTTCTTTGACTTCTTTTAGCTCTTTTGCACTTGTATTCACCTCTTTCTAGGGCTAGAAAACTTTCCCAAGCTACACTCTCATCCAACAGATCACATACAAAAGCATACAGAAGGTCTACAGAAGCTCATCAGAAGCTCAACAGAGAGTTACAGAAGGTCAACAGAAAGCATCATAACCACATAACTCATACCAAAACCATTCCAAACCATCAAAAATCACTTAATAATATTTCAAACAATCTCAAACCCTTTCAATCAATACTCCATCCTTCCTTATAGAGAGAAAACATAACAAAACAGAAGCTCAACAGAACCAATCATGACCAAACAGAACATATCAGAACATCATCAGAACTTCACATCTCTACTAATAAACATCATGAGCTTAATAAAACCATTCCAACCTATCCAAAACACTCTCAAACCACTTCCAAACCAATCAATCATCTCATAATATCAACCATTCAGCTCTCAAAAACAACAAAAATTAGCCAAAAAATAGGTCATGTCGACACTCAACAATGCTCTTAATGATCAGCTCAAGAAGAGCTTTGAGATGAAGGATCTGGGAGAGGCCTCTCACATACTTGTTATGTGCATTAGATGCGATAATCATAACGGACTCCTCTACTTTGTCGTAGAGGGAGTACATTCATAAAGTCCTTGAGTGCTTTCGCATGCAGGACATGAATCCTATTTGCTATCCATTGCCTTCTTACGTGAAGGTATCATAGGTTGATTTCCCACATATAGATGAGCAAAGGTTTGATATGTCTAAAATTCCCTATGCATCCCCAGTGATGGGCAGTCTTATGTATGCCTTGATAGCCACTCGTCCAGATATTGCCTTTGTAGTTGGTGTTGTGACACGCTATATGGCTACACCTGGCAAGAAGCATTGGGATGCCGTGAAGAGTATCATGCAGTACATGAAGGGAACTGTAGCTATGTGCATATGCTATGGCAACCAAGATACAGGAGCCATGGGGTACACTGACTTTGATTATGGAGGACATGCAGATAGTAGAAAGTCCACTTCTGGCTATGTGTTCACCTATGCTAGAGGTGATGTCTCTTGGATGTCAAGGGTGCAGAAGTGTACGACTCTTTCCACCACTGAGGTCGAGTATGTTGCAACCACTAAGGCTTGCAAGGAGGCCATATGATTATGCCATTTGGTTTATGACCTTGGTATCAATGCTATCCCTACACTACATTTGGACTCTATTATTGATATTCACTTAGCCAAGAATCGAGTCTTCCATGCGAAGACGAAACATAGCGAGGTGAGGTATCACTTCATACATGGAGTCATTGAGGACAAATTTGTTGACCTTGTCAAGATCTTGACTGACCAAAATCCAGTAGATCTTCTCACTAAAAGCCTCTCTAAGGAGCATTTTTTCTTTCGTAGGAGATTGATGGGCATGAGATGAGATGATGTCTTTCCTCATCATGTTGTACATGTGTACATATTGTATTGTCTTTTCTTTTTCTTTTTCACTCCTCATTAGGGTAGATTCGCCTTTAAGTGGGAGATTTTTGGGGTCAAAGGTGTGAAAGATGCGGGATCTAGGACATGGCAGTGAGTTATGGTGGATGGAAGGAGAAGAGTGGACTCATGATGGAGAAGACAAAGACACTGTTTGTTACACAAGTGAATTAGGTTCCAAGATTGAGACTTGGACTCATAAACACAATCTTGTGTATGTGGACAATGAAACTGACACTTTACTGAGAAGAAAAGAGTACTATCATTGCAATAAGAAAAGGAAGCAAGTACAATGCTTTATAGGAAATTAGGAAACTGCAGTAGGCACCACTGTGCATATGGGATAGGTAAGCCTGCATGTCCTTGGCCGTGAAGCTCCATACAAAGAGGCTGTTAGTGAGTGTGATTGCTGAATCTCAACACCCCTCCTCAATCACAACTAGAAAGGCACAAAGTGTGTAGAGGCTGTAATGAGAACCACCTGCAAAGTGTGGGCACACCACAAACATGGTAGACACCAGAGGCTGTCGCAGAAAAGGCTAAGTGTGGGTACCAAAACATGATGGACATTCAGAGGTTGTAACAGGGGCCTCACAAAGCGTATAGGGACTGTAATGCCAAGTTACATAAGGAGTTTACAAAGCTTATGGCAGGAAGCATTAGGGCAAGGAAATATAAGGATTTTAAAACAGTCTACAAGAGTAATGAGAATAGAAGGACTGATGAGTCTTGTCCTTCCGATCCTGGTGGTCTTCATCTTCATCTTCTTCTTCATATTTTGGTCCATGGTCTTCTTCTTCTTTCACATCTGCAAGATAGGCCTTTTGGGACCTCTTTCTAGCATGACAGAACTTCTCAGTGTGTCCGGTCCTTTTGCAGAAGTCATAGAAGAGCGGTTCCTTTTTACCTTTGTATCTGTTGTTTACATATAACATTTGTTCATCCTTTGAAGTGCTAGGCTCTTCTTTGCTTTTAAGTTTCTTTTCTTCCTCTAGTAGAGAGGCTTTAATATCAACAAGTTGAGGATTAGGCATATTGGTTAGAGTGGTTGATACATTATGATAGGCAAGAGGCAAACTTTTTAACAAGACACCAATACAAACATCTTCATCATTTTTAGCTTTATTTCTGCAAGTTGTGTAAGCAGGCTTTCCATGTAGTTCAGATGGGATGCCAGGGATGTATGAGGCTTCATATCAAGTTGGAAAAATTCAATCAATAGACCATACTTAGACGACTTTGACTGTGCACCAAATAAGGTATCCAATTTATCCAAACTGTCATGGGACGAGTCACAGGCATCCACATGATGGATGTAGCTGTCGTCCAATTCCAGTTTTATGATGGCTTGTGCCTTGTCATCATTCTTCTACCAAGTAACTGCAAGGTCCGCATCTCGAGGTTTCTTCTCTTTGCCATTTGTGATGGCTCAAAGACCCTTCTTCATCAAGATGAGCTTGATGCGGGTTTGCCAAGTGTGAAACCCAACTCCTTTGAATCGAGCATTTGGAGAGTCTTTTCCCATGTTGAGGTTGCAAGATTAGCAAAAATCAACTCCAGAATTCTGAGATTTTATCAGTAGAAGATAAGATTACAATGTGTCAAGAGACACAGGTAATGATAGTGTGAAAACACACTATGTCTGTGTTGATGTTGAGCTTAATTCTTCTTGTTTGGAATCATTCGGTCATTCTTCAATCTTCTCAAGTCCTTCCCCTCCTTGATTTGATGCTGGGACAATGGATTAGAGTGGGATTTAGCTTGGTTTAGTGTCAGGAGTGAGAAAATGAGGAAAAAAGAAGCTTGAGAGGTTTTGGCTATGGTGGAATTAGGGTTTTTGAGACAGGGGCCTGGTTTTTTCCAGATTGCAGGACTTGTAGTTGATCATTTTCAAAAAAAATTTGCATGTCTAGGAAGCTTATGTCAAGGGATATCAAAACCCCATGGAAATTGTCCAGATCGCGGCGGATAGCACGGCACACACAGAGGGCTCGAACAGACATGATGCAAATCTGGGCAACGACGTCGAATTTCTGCAATGCCAGGGCTATCAGTTGCCAATGTGACTCTGTGATGTGCCAAGAGAAGCGCAGGGAGTAGGAGAACAATCCCCTAGAAGGAATCAGGAGCTGAAGTTTCCTGATTGAGGAGTTATGGAAGCTCCAAGTGAGGTAGGTCATGTCTGGCTATGGCAGACATGGCAGAGATTGAGAATTTTCACAATGGCCCAAATTCAGTGATTGATGTGTCAAGAAGAAGCTCTGGAAGTAGGGGAACACTTTCCCAGAAGGAAGCTCCAAGATTTTTGACCTGTGGAGTGAGGACATGACAGTGAGTTATGGTGGATGGAAGGAGAAGAGTTGACTCATGATGGAGAAGACAAAGACACTGTTTTTTACACAAGTGAATTAGGTTCCAAGATTGAGACTTGGACTCATAAACACAATCTTGTATATGTGGACAATGACACTGACACTTTACTGAGAAGAAAAGAGTACTATCATTGCATTAAGAAAAGTAAGCAAGTACAATGCTTTATAGGAAAGTAGGAAACTGCAGTAGGCACCATTGTGCATATGGGATAGGTAAGCCTGCATGTCCTTGGCCCTGAAGCTCCATACAAAGAGGCTGTTAGTGAGTGTGATTGCTGAATCTCAACAAAAGGCGCCTTTGCCTAGTTTCTCGTGTATCTCCTATTAATCCGTCATACTAAAGAAGAGGAGTAAGATGATCCAAGCCTCCTTGATACTTCCTTATTTTTGGTCAAGATAGTAACCCCATAGTATGCAGACACTGCGAATATCCTAGCCACACAACAATATTCCCCTAGTAAGTATCTCTAGTAGAGAGAAGAAGAATCCACTATTGGAGTTAGTCCCCCTACACTCTCATAGGTGGTGCTTTGTATAAGACAGGCGAAGATGAAGTGCTGTAGAGATGTGTTGCAGGAAATGAGATTGGGATAGTGCTGAGAGCATGCCATGATGAGATTTCTACTAGATACTTTGCAAGAGAATTGAGAACTAGAAATGCTCTACTCATAGGATATTGGTGATCTACACTACATAAAGATGCCTATGACTACTACAAACATTGTGATGCTTGTTAGTTGATGGAAAAGCCTACCAAATCCAATGCTATTCCACTACAACCCATCCTTTCTCTAAAGTCATTTGAGAAGTTGGGTATCAACTTCCTAGGCCCCATCAATCCTCCCAGCATAAGAAAGTAGAATCGGTACGTCTTGGTATGTATGGACTGTGTGACGAAGTGCTACGAAACCAAAGTTCTCAAATGAGATAATGGAAATAGCATGGCCCTATTTCTATACAAGAATATCATCACTCTCTTTGGCAATCCCTTAGAGCTAGTTCATGAGATAGAGACATGCACTTCCTAAACAAGATTATGAAAGAGTTGACAGAGCTTTATAAGATCCACCATCTCAAGTCCATAGCCTACTATTCCAGAGCCAATGGCCAAACCGAATTTAGCAATCACATCTTTTGCTCGATCCTAACAAGGATGATTGCTTGACATTGCCATGATTAGGATGATGAACTTACAAAGGCCCTTTGGGCATATAAAAATTTCCATAAGGCTACTACAGGACAAACACCTTTCTAGCTGGTGTATAGCATAAAAGCCATCTTTCCTATCCAATTAAAACTCCCCTATTTTTGCAGAGTGGCCATTACTAAGCACTTGGGAGATATTTAGCAATCACATCTTTTGCTCGATCCTAACACGGATGATTGCTTGACATTGCCATGATTAGGATGATGAACTTACAAAGGCCCTTTGGGCATATAAAAATTTCCATAAGGCTACTACAGGACAAACACCTTTCTAGCTGGTGTATAGCATAAAAGCCATCTTTCCTATCCAATTAAAACTCCCCTATTTTTGCAGAGTGGCCATTACTAAGCACTTGGGAGATAAATAGTCACTACAATGCCATTTTATGATGGACAACCTTACAATGTATGGAAGCCACACATGTTTGACGAAAAACTTACCCTAAGAGCTTCATCAAGCACAAGGAATTTAAGGAAGATGACCGAGTCCTCACCTATGATTTGCACTTTGGTAAGTTTGTAAGGAATCTTCAACAATGTGGAATGGGCCCCTACAAGGTACTCAGTGCTGTCAACCCTAATGGATCTGTCCAAATGCAAGTCGTTCATGCCTCTGATGATCCCTTCTTGATTAATGGCTACCGCCTAAAGAAGTATTATCCTCCTTGGGGATCCTAACAATTACAATTGAAATTTTCTCTCCCTCTGAGATGTTGCTCCTTATTGCTTATCATGCTTATCAATATCTATCAGTCTCATCTTGATGGGGTGGCATCATTATGTTAGCCCCTCACCTCCACCTCTTATCTCTGTTTGATTACTCTCCTATTCAATCCAATTGACATGGTGAGATTGGTTCTAATCTATGGTGTTCTACTATTTATATGAGAAAAAAAAGAACAAAGAGAATAAAAGTAATTAAAAAAGAGAAGAAAATAAAAATAAATCATGATAGAAAGGTACTTCTGTCTTGTCATGTTGACCTATTGTTTGAGAAAAGGTGAAAACACCCGAGTTAAGAGTAGGGTACAAAAAAAGAAAGAAAAAAAGAAAAAATAATGAATAAAATAATAATTATTATTATTATTTTGAGAGAAAATGATAAAATTCCATGTCATAACAAGCCTTGTTTCAAGAAAAGATGGCAAACACCCTTGGACGAGAAGCTACATTTTGAAAAGATAGTAACACCCCACAGTCCACCAAACTAGCTGACTCCTTAATGGAAATTCCCAAAGCTATAGTTCTGAAGCCATCTCTTTTGGTGCACTATGTCCTACTATTTTATTTGTGCTTTTGGCCCCTACAACATATGATTTCTTCTATATGCAAATCAAGTTCTTGATCTGTTGGCTGCCTCCCTGTATATGCCTCTTCATTAGAGCTGACATTATTTGACATCATCAACAAGATGAAGCCACTCTTTATCAAAAAACCCCAAGTGATGTGAGCTTTCATACTAATTAGATGAGGATCTGAGTATGGGATGCCCTCTTGAATTCATTAACAGAGAATGCGACAGGAGGGGGCTTGAGTATGACTAATTTTCCATTCAATGAACTTTGAGAGGTGAGGATAGGGGGACGTTACGACACTAGTGCTAGGTATGTTTCCATGTTCGTATGCACACATGAGACAAGCCTTTACCATTGGATCTCTTGAGAGAATACCAAGGAAACAAGGATCTTACTACAAGAAAATCTAACTTGTATTCATTAACAAGCTTGTTTTCATCCTTTATGTAACCATAACAGAAAAAAGAACACCATGCATATTCCGAGATAACAATAATTGTACCCTTGAAATATCTGGTGTATAGCAATAAATTCTTGTAATTTAGCCCATAAAAGTCATAAAAATTTTCCCTCCTTCCAAGTTGATTGCCCTTCATGAATTCATATTATGAGAGCTTGTCATCCTTTAAAAAAAGCATGAAAGAAGTCCCCTTTTACTCCACATTTTGGTCATCCCTCTCCAACCTAATGTTATCTCTTTTGCTGCCCTCTTTTCCTATGTTGTAAGCCCTCTAAACCATGACTCTATTCTATTCTGAAATGCCCTTTTCCAAAGTGCCCGAAAAAAAGCATACATTAAAGTCTATGTAAAGAATCTCTTCCTTCTCTTGTGTAAAGTGTCCTACAAACATCTAAACTTCAGCACACGAACCACATAAACATGTCAGTTAATATTAAAAAGATTGAAGTTTCATTGAGCACTTAAGGCACTTGTAAAATCTCCATGTCCAATCACACCAAACTAAACTCCTCATGCAAAGAGACTAGCTAGTATCCATAGGAATATAAATAAACTTCATGTGAAGTTCAACATTTTTGTTGCTTTCTTCCATTGGACAAAAGACCACATGACAATGTGTGCTCCTTGCTTAGCTCTTTGCTTGATTCTTGAAGTACTCTTACACTTGTATAGTCTTCAAAGAGAGATTTGACAAGATTCAGAGGAGTATTTTACTAGGGATGGGAGGGCTTATCAATGGCTATGGAAATGGTAGAGATTTCAATGGTAGTTTAGTTTAGTGAGATAGGCACTTCAATGTAGGTTGCAGACTATGATTACATCTTAATTAGCAAATATAATCTATCTTCTAGTACTTGTAAAAATCTTCTCCTTGAATATTTGATGATAGGGCAAGGATTTAGTATTTAGTAGAACTTGAGATCAATAGGGTGATTGAGAGATGATAGATCATTGAGGACAATGGAAACGAGGAGAGGATGACCTTGATGTAGTGTCCTACAATTTAGACTATCATCGATGTCTTCACCTTTAATGTCCTATCTAATACTTCTCCATCCTTCTCTCTATCTATCATCTTCTTTTTTTTCTCTCCCTGTTCACACAAAAAAAAAAAAAAAATGTAATATGAATTAAGCATCAATTTTTACTTATTTGTTTAAATGTTATTATATATCCCTTTATACGACATTTATTGATGACAATCAATATATGGGGAGTAAAGTAGATAAGCCCAACGGAGGGTGCAACATTTTTGATTGGTTGTATGGGGGGTGTAACGAGTTCTAACACCTCCTATACACTCAATTTTATGTGAATTGTCTCCCTCTTTCCATTATTGGTAAGATCTAATGTCATCTCATCAAAGTGCATGGTAGTCTCGGTGGGGGGTCACTCATGGATATATGTGTGTATCACATGGGTTCAAAGTAAGGGTTTTTTACATACTATTTTTAAACATACAGAAGGCTATAACACAAAGAGATTATTTATATAGTGAATAATAAAGGGTTATGTTATATTCTAGAAAAATTCATAGATAAGGATATTTATAAAAAGATGTTGAACATACGTGATATAGAGAATATACATATAGTGAACCCCCCAAGATAGCAACTATTTACTTGCTCTTTGTTGATGATCGAGATGGGTTTATGGTGTATGTCAAATCAATTTTTACTTCATGGGAAAACTTGTTTAATGTAAGTAGACGATTGATGATGGATAGAAGAAGAATGATTGAACTCTAAAGTATTTTAATTTTTAATGAAGGTTCTACCTTATTTTAGTCACTAGGACCTTATCTCTTCACAAGCCCCTTTCACACACATTACTCCTCGTGTTTATACACAATACACTCATAGATACTTTGGGATGCATTGGGATTGGATTAAGATTGAGGTATTAAAGTCTATTATCTACCTTGGGATATTACATCCTCTCCTCCTTGTAGGAATCGAGATGCTGAGAAAAAATATGAGTGTTGCTTACATAATGTTTCTTCATCAATCCAAGTGATATCCTCTTTAAGATAGTTGAGTATTCCTAAGAGTTGTCATTCTAAGAATCCTCTCTTTTACATTAGTAATCTTTTAGATTGAAGCTTACTTGGCTTGATAGTACAATTTATTGACATTAAGAACGTGTTTAGGATTGGGTACATAGGCCTTTACTATCCTAATATGGGCAACATGATGGATTATTAGGTGCTCAATAATTTGTAACTTGTAGGTGTTGGCCCCTAGGCACTTGATAATCTTCTAAGGTCCATAATATCTTGGGTTTAGCTTCTTCTAGTATAGCAAATTTTCCTTTGAGTAGATGCGGAGAAATATCATGTCTCCTTCCTTAATGATCCTATCTTGTCTTCCACGATCTTGGGGAAGTTACTATATGTATATCCTCCACATCATATGCATTCAAGGCTTATTTATAAATATCCTTATTTATGAACTTTTCTTGAATAAAACACAACCCTTTTCTATTCAATCTGTAAATAACCCCTTTATATTACATCCTTTTGTATGTTAAAAATGTATAAAAATGGTCTTTTAAAAATGCCTTATTTTGAACCCACGTGATGCACACATATATTAATGAATTACTTACTCGAGTCTAAGATCAGTAGAGAACTTTAAGCAATCCTTCGATAATTGAACATCCTATCATATTGCTTTAACTTTCTCATCCATTTTTTCTAACGGAGCTAGCATATTTACACACTCTTATTTTACTCTTTGGTAGCTTAGGCATTTAATAATGTAGTTAGGTACATCAGCTCTTAGGTTCTCCCGATAGTAGCTCTTTCTAATTGCATTGAGTGTCTTGGCATAGCCAAGGTACCCTAAGGATAGGGAGTCATTGGCTTTCCACAGTATTCTCTTCTTTGATTCTTGATTGGCATGGGAACGCATAAATTCCTCTTGAATTTTGCAAGATTTTTCTTAATAAAATAGTATTGGTACCTAAGTCATAGCCTAGGGCCTTTCTCCTCAGTTTTAACATCTCATTTTAAATTCTTGTATTTTGGCTCATTTATTGCTTCTTCCTTTGTCATGTAGATGATAGGATTATTTGGCATTGACACTATAGAAGCTAGTGATTTGGCTCTTGAAGATTCCTTCAAGATGAGAACATTGAGGAATACCTTGTATCTTAATACATCTACAACTACATTCTCCTTGCTTGGCCCATACTTGAGCTTGAATTCATACTCTTATAAGACCTCAATCCCTCTTCATTGTCTCATATTGAAGGACTCTTATGATCAATGACTAAGGAAACTAGTAAACTTAGTGTCTCTAGAACTAGAAAGCATGAATCATATGTAGTATAATTCCTTTCTTGTGCTTCTAGCTTTCTTGAAGAGTAGCCCACTTGATGACAATCCTCTATGAGTACACAATCTAGTACAATGGATCTTGCATCCATCATTACCTCAAATTCTTG
Source organism: Lygodium microphyllum (assembly GCF_053477565.2). Taxonomy (NCBI): domain Eukaryota; kingdom Viridiplantae; phylum Streptophyta; class Polypodiopsida; order Schizaeales; family Lygodiaceae; genus Lygodium; species Lygodium microphyllum. The sequence goes on along the minus strand of NC_141151.1, from coordinate 50,468,648 downwards.
GATTACATCAAGGTGTTTTAAAATGGAATATATTATTTAAAAAAAATTGAGTTTTTCAAAGCTTGATTGCTTAATTGAGGTCCACATAATGTAAGTCTTCTTCTTAAGAAAATCAATGCATGTAGCCATCCCTGCACATCTTTGCCCTTGGCCAATGCCCTTGGCCAAGTCTACTATAGTTCTCTTCACACGTACTTGCTCCTGTTAGCATACAGCTTGTGCATCCTTTGCATTTATAGCACACTTTGGAGTTATCCTTCATGTTCTTCTTCTTCTTTGGAGTATGTTAGGATGTCATCAAAAGGAACAAGAAAAAATTTGTCATGATAAGGCCTCAAGATATCCTCCACTAGCCTCTTGAAGACAGTTGGATAGTTAATTAATTCAAAGGGCATTACAATAAATTCAAAGTTCCACAATCTTTTGTATTCCCTTTATGCATGGAAATATACCCAAATTGGTGATGCCACACAGATACATTTGGGTGCTAGTTATTGCAATTACATGGTTGATAGAAGATACATAAAGGGGATTCAAATTTCTACATTTATCTCATTTAGTAACACCAATTGATTCCTTGTGTACTTTCTCATAAAATTAGTAGAGTATCCTACGTCATTCAACTAGTAGTTATCAAGTTCTTAATAGTAAGCTTTGATACATCCCATACATTCTAAAGACTAAAGTTAGATCCATTCTAAAAAGCAAAGTGCATATTACTTCTACCAACTATGTTGTATAAATAGCCATTTACAAAGGTTTACCAATCCACATATGCTACTATTATCATATGAATAAACTACTTCTTATGAGGAGTCACAAGAAAAGATACATCAAAATCAAGCATCTAATCTTGAGCCAAGTTTCAATCTACTGTAAATACCATGTGTAGGACAAGACCACATCACCACCATCATTATGCATAGTCACTGCATTTATTTCTTCAACTTTTACCTTTCCTTTACCTTACTTCCTATTAGAATCCTTATCCTTCCTTTTATTATCTTTTTACTCTCACTTTCATTTATAGTAATCATGCATGATATGAGTTAATTTACTAGAATGAAAGCATTCAATGTTTTTCTTGGACTTGGACTTATTGTGTAACTACCTATGGTCCTTGTTCTTGTTTTTATATTGTTTTGTGCTTGTTTCTTCTTGAATTTCTAGTTTTTGACCATTTATCCCTTAGTCCATGGATTTTCTATATATCTCTATAGTCAATCATATTCACAATATAACTAAAATTCAACTCACCACCTAGAGCAAAATAACTTATGCTGACTATCCTAAAGGTGTCCCATGATGTAAACAAGGAGCACGAAAAAAAAAAACCTTAACCTCATCTTAAAACTTCAACTTTTGGGCCTTCAAGTGAATCAATATGATATGGATTTTATTAAGGTGGATGGATTATGATGTCCTCCTTCAGTCATAACTCAAGCAAATGTTTCATGAGATATACCTTATTAGATGTAATTTTCTTATTGTAAATGTTACATAACCTCTTCCATAGGTCATGTGCAATAGTCCCATTCATAGTAGCTATAAAATAGATTATGAAAAGTATAGCCTAATAGTAGATTTGGTCAATGTGTCAAGCTCTAATCAACCCTCTTCCGACATGCATATTGGTCTTGTATCTATACCTCTTATGGGCCTCAACTTCTTCTTCTAAATAAGGCATCTTAGATCTACTCCTTCCATGAAATTAACTTAGTAGTATCAAACTTCCTAATATAAAAAACTTTTCCATTGTAAAAAGTAAAGCCATTTGTATAAAACAACAACTATCAACAAGTATGAACAACCACACTTACTCACAACTACACCATGAAGCTAGCAGAATTTTTGTAGTACCTACTTAGTATAACTAGAATAGAACAAGATACAAACCAAACAATTGCTCATCCAAAATGCAAATATCATGATCTAAATGTTGTGACAATTCCTGGGGGTGTATCTTATAGAACAAGTAAGATACCACATAAGTTCAAAAGAAAGAGTATTACATTTTGAAATATTTACAGGATTATATTTACAAAAGGGGTGTTTTAATTACAAATTGGAAAAAAAATTGTAAGTTTGGTAAAGTAAAAAGGGTAATTTTATAGCCTTATAGCATTTAAAGAAAGGGTATCTCTTGATGCCCTTTGAACACACATTATATAGATGATTTCTTATAGGTGTACACCAAAGTGTCAAAACATTATATTAGTGTATCAATACTTTATTACAAATAAAATAGCATGACACAAACAAAGTCTTCAAAAGTAAATTAACAAACTAATCTCCTTAAAACCATTCCAATATATCATAGTATTTTGTAGCTATGATAATCTAGGTAACTCAATAATTGCTACAACATAAATATTAGAATCTCTACTCTAGAACTAGTTAATTGCTGAAAAAGAAGAAGTTTTTGGTGAGCTTTCTTAGGGGAGATTTTTGGAGCTTCAAAGATTTTTGGCAAGCTCTTACTCTAAAAGTTTTCCTAGAAACTTGATGAGATGCATAAAACATTCACAAATATAATTTTTGAGCTAGTAAATAATTATATGAGAAACCATCCATTTTAAACATCCTAAGATGTGTAGGATAGGTTCATGGGGTGTCTAGATGTAGTGCAACTTCATGTAGGAGTAGTGGAGAAAGACCTAGGTCTCAATACAAGTACATGAAAGTTGTGCTAGTAACCTTATAATAACCATAAGCTATTTTTCTATCAAACCTATCCCATACAAATGGTGCATCAATGAAGCTCCTAATTTATTCATACTATATCCCCCTTTATTATGTCATTATCACTAGACTTCTCTATCATATCCATATGCTTACCACCTTCTTCTTCATCACTAGACATATCCATTGCCATGCATGACCTTGACTTCCCAATATCACTATAGTGTATATGCTTGTTGAGACCCCATTTGGCTTCCCTTTCTTCCTCATGGATGCATACATGCAAGTACTCTTGTTTTCACATTATGACTTCCCAATATCACTATAGTGTATATGCTCATTGAGACCCCATTTGGCTTCCCTTTCTTTCTCATGGATGCATACATGCAAGTACTCTTGTTTTCACATTATGACTTCCCAATGTGAAAGAATGTATGTAGACCGTGCAATTGCATCCATAGTAGCAAGCATGACAATGGCTTGTTGCTACCCTCATCTAGGTGCCTCTCATGCATTGGGGCAATGAGGCTTCATTTGTGAGTCTCATAGCCATCATTAGCTAGGTGGTTAGAGTGTAGGCAATGCCTCTTGGTTAGCATGGTGATGGGTGGACAAGGCTAGCCAAACATTACAAGTTCATCTTCCACTTGATTCTAGGCTTACACTTAATACTTCATCTAGCTTGCACCATCAACGAGGCCCCACATTTATGCAAATGTCACTGATTATCCTCTTGAATTTTTGAGAGATTTGATATGCACTATAGATACCAATCCATAGGCATCATCTTTTCTCTAAATGAATGCATACCAAGAATTAGTAGATATATAGTGGTGTGTGATCATGATGGAAATAAAGAGAATTCAACATTATGTTTCCAGAATAAGAAGAGTCAATGGCTATAAGATTTTTGTGGTTGCTTTATTGTAGTACAACCATATTTGTATTTTGGGAAATTTAAATGTGATTTAAGATTATATAGTTATAAATTATATTCCCCATGTTAGAACCACATGCTATAGATGTAAAATTGCATTTTGATAGAAGCCATTGAAATCTTATAATTAACATTTATATTAGCAAAAAACACATATAAACATCTGGTCACTTTCTCTTTGAATTGCTAAAACTACTTCTCATTAATCAAACATGCAATGATACTTGTAAGACCAAGTTATTTTCACATATATTTTGGACCTTGACAAATTTCAAAAGTAATATAAACACTTTGAATTAAATATATAGAGTTGATACATTTAACATGATAAAATACTAGTCAGAATAGAATATTAAACTAGATGGATGCATTACATTATAAATATTTTTCTCAATTATAAAATTTTTGATATATCTAGAAATAGGTAACCCTATTAAAATATACGAATAGATATGTTACATGCCTTATAGATATTTTAAATAGTGTGGAGGGTAAAAAAGTGAAACTTAGGGTTTGGACCATGATCCTTCATAAATAAAACCTTTAACACCTAGAAATCACATGTTGTTGAGGGTTGGAAAGGTCTAGGCCTAAATCCACACGGGATCAAGAAAAAGTGAAGATAGATGGAAGAAAGAAATAGTGGACCAAGCACTCTTGAACATATTGTAGAACACAAGAAATACATAAACCCAACAAGAAATTGTAATACTCTTGGAACCTATGTACAACTAGAATAAATCCCTTCAAGCTTAATACAATGTGTCTATGATGATAGCTTAGGAAAACTCTATGTGAAATGATAACTAAGCACCGTGCTTTTAGCTCAAAATTAATTACCACAAAAAATACAAAGGAGAAACTTGGAAAAACTTCTAATATAGATTTGCCATTTTGCTCACATCACACATGGCTTGTACCATTCTTAAGAAAGGGAAAGAAATTCTTTTGGCACAAGAGACATACCAAAAGTATAAGGAAACTAAAGCAGCTTTTGAGGAGTGCACTAAGATTGAGAAAAGTAGAGTAGGAAAATGGGAAGCCTATCATTATTACAATGTACACTTGTTCAATTGAAATTGGTTGGGTTATAGGTTATTAAGAAGATGAAGAAGATAACATATATATAGTAAGGTTTAGTGCATAAGTTTTAAATGAAAGAGAGAGGAGATACTCATTGATCAAGAGAGATCTATGGGGTATTGTAACTATATTAAATTATGATAAAGAGTACTTTATCAGTACTCTAGTGATAGTAGAAATAGACAATTTGCCTCTACTAGACATTATTAATAGCTATTTTACTCCAAATATATCCATGTTAAGATGGATTGCTTATATAAATTCAATGAACCCAGATTTCACACATATTGCACATAAAGAGGATCCAATAGTAGACATGCTATCTAGAGCTAGATATGAGGGTGAAGAGTGTATGGTGGTAGAGGACGATGAGGTTGAGACTTTAGCCACCATAGTGGATCATGAATGTGAGGTATTTTTTACACAATCTCTTGTAGAGAAATTGTACGAGGGTGAATGGCTAGAGATTAGCTAATACCTAAGTACATTGACCAAGAGAGACGATTAGATAGAGACAAAGTTCAAGAGGATTAGAAGGAAGGTTTATGGATACTAAAAGATGGGTTCTTATGGAAGCATCTAAAGAAGAAAAGAGGATAACTATTGAGGATAGTCTATGAGAAAGATGCACAAGTTCAAGTTATGAATGAATTCTATGAAAACTTGTGACGGAAAGACATAGAGGAGTGAAATTTGTATTTGAGAATATTAAAGAACTGCTCATTGAAGGGAATTTACATGAATGTATCAAAGCTTGTAGATTTTTTCAAAAAGTGACATATGTATTCTCTAGTACAACATAGAGATTACATCTTGCATATTCTTTATGCATGCATTATGAATGGGTTTTTTACCTTGTTACTAGGCCTATAGGGTTGTGGCCAAAAAGATGCATAGTGCTTGTAAGAGAAGATCTCACCAATGAGGTTGACGGGAGAGCAATAAAGACCAAGATTATGAGTGTAATATGTTTCTTCTTGAAGATGTCTTTTGCAAGTACATATGTGTAGGAAAAGTAACTAAAAATAGAGAAGAGCTAGATCCAAGTGAAGCTAAAGAGTTCTTTTCAAATTATGTATAAAAATTGCATTGACTTCAACTTATTGTTCAGAGGGTAATCATACCCATAGTGAGGGTCTTAGCAAGGGCTTATAGAGGAAGAGTTTGAGAGTGGTCATAGTTATTGTATTTTTCTTGATGGGTAGATCAAAGCACGCATAGTGGTACCACGTTTGAGCTCATGTATAGGCAAAAGTCAGTGACACCTACAAAGACATTAACTACTATATGGAGCATGATTTCATGTGTTTACCGCAGCATAGAGGAGCGGGAAAATGGAGCAGAGGAGTGGGAAAATGGAAAAAGGAGATAACCAAAAGGGTATAGGATACAAAGGAAGGAAAAGGTGCCCTGGATGGAAGTTAGACCCTGAAAAATTTGAATGACGACCTCTCCAGAAGGCCTTAATGTTGCCTCGAGAAAAGAAAAGAGTAAAAGTGCACCATTAATTGTGAAAGCACTCACGAATCCTTGTAAAAGAGTACCAGGCTCACTCCTGTGAAAATTGTATGCACTAGTTGGGAATGGGATAAGTTAGAATGGTGGGAAATATGCAAAGAGGGGGCTAATGGCTAGCCATGTAAAAAGTGGGGATGACCACCCAAAAAGTAGGGCATGTATATAAAGTTCAAAAGTGAATGAGAAGATCATTCTTGTGTGTGGCCAAAGCTTCTTCTTCTTCTTCTCTTGTTTCTTGCCTTCTTGCTTGTGCTTGCGTGAGGGATTGAGGGAGTGAGGGAGTGAGTGTGTGAGAGTGAGGGATCGTGGAGAATAAGCTCCCCATCTTCTCTCTTCATCTTCTCTTCTTCTCTTCTCTTCTCTTTTCTCGCGTGGCTATGGGGGATGGAGCTTGACGGAGAGGGCTTGAGGTTGCTTGAGCTTGCCGCAAGGATCGTGGAGCTACCGGAGTGCAAGAGAGAGGAGGAAAATTGATTGATCATCAAGGTAAGCTCAGTACACCCATAAGGTAGGCATTGCACGTCGGCTATGTGAGAGGTAGTCATGCCCGCTCGGCTTGAAACACTTGATCAATAAGCAGTCCGTAGGTCTGGGGGTAAAGCTCTATAGCTCCCCTTCATTTTGGTTCCATTGCCGGGACCGACAGAATTGAGCCTTGAGAGCCGCGTGCATCGAATTGAGCTTAGAAGTAGGGTTTGCATTCCGAACCGATGCTCGAGATAGTTAGGAGATTTAGGAGGTTTTAATCCTTGGAGCAAATAAATATTTTGATTTGTTGTTGAATGTTAGAGTAGGACTATCCATCTCCATCTCTTTTTTTGATTTTTGTGCATTAGCTTAAGATTAGGATAGGAAAAAGAAGGAAAACAGAAAGGGTTCTATTGCTGCTAGAAACAGGGAAATAGGGGCACAAAGTCTGGAGTACCATTCGATTCGAGCACCACAGTGATTCCAAGTATGTCTGGCATTTCCTTGTAGTGTTTTGCACCTATCTGGAAGTCACTGGATGATTCCATGGAGTAGGCGCTGAGCTTGAGTCATCGTGCGCAACCCGTGGGTTGCCGTCTGTATAGTTGGATCAAGTTGTCTGGGTCCGATTCCCATAATCGAACCACGTGATTTTTGGAGTCGGACCACCGTCCGACTACGAGAATCGGACCACTCCATCCGATTCGATTCCAACTGTTGGACCCAGTGCCAAAATCGGACCACCCTGTCTGAGTTTGAAAATTAGAGTAGCCATGTCTGAGTCTCAAAATTGGACCAACCCGTCTGATTCCTCTAATCAGATGGTCCGATTTTGAGAATCGAACCACTTCATTAGAGCTTAAAATAAAGGGTTTTTGAACCTGCCTGACAATCCTGGCCACCCTATTCATATCTTTGACCCCCCTTGGAAACTCAATTTAGCCCTTAGAAGCCAGAGACAAGACATGATAATCGAGGATTCATCCCAAATAGCTAGACATTGAGCGGACCAAATTTAGAACTTGACTTAACTTTTAGTAACCAACCAACCAACCCTAAAGCAGAATAGAGAACACAGCATGGACTTTTAGTAAGAACTTAGATCATCCAAAACTTGCCCTTGGAGCCATATTAGGCTATGAAGGTGAGGGGAAGAGTGGGGTTTGCATTGAGCATTTCCTGCAACTGCACCTCACTTTTGATTTTATCACCAAAGGTACACTACAAGAAAAAAAAAAGCATGTTTTCACACTGAGCACTAGAAAGCACGAAGCACAACTTGTGAATAAGATTGACAATTGCTTTCAATAACAAGGAACTCATCAGGAGATATAATAACATCAAGGAACCCACTATTAGGAGAAGATCCCAAAACATAATTGGGCACTTGAGAGCCCCATCAGCAAGACCTTAAGAGGACACAAAGATCCAGAAGGCGACAACATAGAGGATTGGACATTGCTGAAGCTACTCAAATTGATCGATGACCTTGTGGAGCTAGAAGTGGGAGCAATGTCAAGATCACAAGGTGGAAAACAAGGAGAGGACCAACTGGACTTGGGAGAATTCCCAGTCTTAGTGCAGGAGTTAGTCAATGAGTACGACTTGTTGACTAGGTCGGTAGTTCAAGGCAGACTAGTAGAGGAAGTGGTAGCAAGCCTAGAAGAGGAAAGCAAGGCGATGAGAAAGGCGCTAGAGAGCATAACCGCCCACCGGCTTGCCTCAATGGGCATTCTTTAGTTATCTAGTTAGGCCCTTTCACATTTATGTGTGACACTTAAAATCAAATCCCTTAATTAATCCCTTTTAGGGAACAAGGTTTGTTTGCTAACTTATGGCACTGACACAAAATTAGTTTAGACAAGTTCCTTGGAAGTAAACTTTATATTAGTATCTTAACTGAAAAATACAAGTCTTGTCCAAAAAGGACAGATTCCACAATCTATGAGGATGTCTTATTTCCTCTAAGTTTTTTCCCTTGCACTAGTAACAAGGCATCGAGCATCCATCTCAAGTCATGTAGATTGTTTGAGTACGACTCGGAGGCAGGAAATTTACAGCTAGAGCCCCCCTTGGCATCCAAGCATCCTCCTACATTCAAACTGACCCATGGAGAGACCTCTTGTGGCGGGTTCAGCCCACGTTCTCATCACGATTATTTGGAACCCCCTTGGCTAGGGTTGGCGGCCAGCTGGGGGTAGCTTGGCACGCCCTCCTTGAATTCAACGTGATTCATTATTCAAAATTCTCTTGTGAGCTCAGGCCATACATTCCTTTCACAGACATTGAATCTAGAATTACAATCACAAACAACAATGGAGGCGAGTGCTCAACACATTTGCAAAGGTGGAGTCCTCATCTTTGAATGCTTAACATTGCCCTCCTTGGGTCTTTCTTGCCTTGGCATCATTTTCCATTATCTTCTGAGGGATAGAGAGTACCCTCTTTTGAACCTCGCTTCTATGTAATAGGGTTGAGAAATTACACTATAGTTTCAAATGATAGCTTCCCTAGGTTATTGTCGTTTGGTTCTTATCTTAAGGTCTTGGTCTAGGGTTTTGTTTGGTTAGGTAACCATTTTCCCACCTTAGATTTTTTTCGAGGTTCTAAGTTTATCCTAGGGCTTCCTTCCCTCAAGATAGTAGGAACTTTTGTTCAATCCTCTCGCAATTCAAACTCAAACTAAGTCTATTTACCATTCAAAAATAGTTGCGAGCATCGAATGTAACTTGGGGAATAGTCATTCTTCATGTGCGTATGACATTCAAACTTTCTTGTGTTAAATTTGAGATGTATCATATTTTGAAAATGATATACCCAAGAGTGTTTTGGGTCCATCTGGGTTGGCTATTAGGATAGGGACCAAAGAGCAGGTTGACTCTAATTAAAAATATGGATGTTAGAAAACTTGACCTTTTTGAGATTACAACCCTAGTTGAGTCAAATTGAATCTTAGCCTCACTCATCATGTAAGGTTTCATTTACTAGATTGGCCCTTGCAGTTAAGTTTGGCACTTGACATGCGCATCTTAAATCTACCTTTTTAGGTGCATTCCCTATTATGTGGTGCAATTGAGGCTATTCATGATGCCATGCAAATCTAGATGCAGGTCTTCCCTGAGTTGTCAATGTGATGTGAGATCCCCATTCATAAAAATCCCTTCTAGTGCATTTATGCAACTCATAAGGCATGACCTAATTATTCAAATGCGAGTGTATATGCATTCATTGTAAATGCAAATTAATTCACTATGATGGTCTACGGGATGCAATTGAACTATACGGAATATTTATGTACCGCTGCAATCTATGATGCATTTGTGAAAGTTGATCCTAATACTTGACTTAATTTATGCAATAACCCATAGATGCTTAATCTATTCTCGAAAACTCATGGTTATTATACCGTTTCCAACTACCTTTTTCAAAATATGCAAGTTACTCGATGCGAGGTATGACTTCTTCCTAGTGATGCCCTTGCTTAAATATTCGATTTCAATTTCTAGACATGGTAGCGGTACCTGGATTTGAAGTGTTGAGTTAGTGTTCACACCTGATAACCCATTCGTGTTGATGGTGGCATCTTTGCCTGATCCTTCTCCCATAGTCACAGTTTTTCCAACTACTTGGGAGAGTTTACTCTTTGGGGCCATTTCGGATCTAGAAAGTGACCTTCACTTCTCTCGGAGGACTCCTTGGTGCCGGAGTTCCCTACACCTTGTCTTGACTTTCGCAATCTCCTTGTCAATTAGAGGTAGTAGATGGAGAGATTATGGGAATCGCAATGGGGAAAGAGGGTGTTCAAGGCTTTTTCCAGACAAGGAATTGTCCTTGGGTCTCTTCTATCTCTCTATCTCTCTATCTCTCTTCCTCTCTTGCTCTCTTGCTCTAGGTTCCTCTTTCCTCTCCTCTCTCTCTCTCTCTCTCTCTCTCTCTCTCTCTCTCTCTCTCTCTCTCTCTCTCTCTCTCTCTCTCTCTCTCTCTCTCTCTCTCTCTCTCCTTTACTACCTCTCCCTCTCCCTCTCAAATTGGTAGCAAGAGGGGGAGAAGAATAACAACTTTGCTAAAAGGAAGGGAGGGAGAAAGAATGATCTATAAGGAAAATTTGGTGATAATTAGGGGGGGGAAAAAGGAAGAGGATTGGCATCCTTTCTTAGGGGGGGTTATAAGGGGAGGAAGGAAGGGTGTTATAGGGGGTATTGGCATGGGGCCACCTCCCTCTGTCTTTACCTCAGCGGCCAGACTAGCCCTCCTACCATGCAAACTATGCCTCTTGGAAGGAGAAGGAGAGATAGTGGGATGGGAGGTGGCATAGGTGTGCCCCTCCCCCCATTGTAATCATCGTATTCGCAATCTTCAGCCTCGTCTGCCTGCCACATCGTCACATATTTTCCCATCGTGATCTCCTCCACCTCTCATTGAATGATAGTTGTCACTTCCCTTCACCTTCGTTTTCTCCTAGTTTAACTCCCCCTCCTGCCGCCAAAACTGACGGTGTTGACAGGGGGAGAGATGAAATTAAAAAGGTTAAGTTATTTTTAAATCAATTCGTTAAAAAAGGGGGGTTTCTGACAGTGATGAAGGCATAATAAAAAGAGGGGGGAATTTGACGACGATGGCAACATGATATTATAGACATTCATGCTCATCATATGAGCACCCAATCTACCACCGCTGAGTGTGATGAAACAACACAGGGGAGGTCTTTAGCTTTGCAAACTGTAAACGAGGAAAATGAAGAGGTGAATGAGGATGTTGCTAATGAAGAAAATAAAGAGGTGAGTGAGCATGATAGACACATTGGAGAGAATGTCAAGTTTGGACTTATGTCAAATGTGTTGACCTATAAGGAGGTCTACTTCTCCTTCTCCTATCCCTTTGTGTACACTTGTGCCCTATGAGGCTATAAGGCTTGCATTTAGTTCTACTACATGGTTGATTTCATGTTTTGATAATGCTTTATATATGGAAACAATGGAAAAAAAAATTATTTATTTGAGAAGGCCCACTGGTGAGCTAATGGATGTATCTCCCCAAAATTTTGAAGAGTGGGGTCCGCTTTGGAGAGAAATTAACCAAAGGTTTGAAGATGAATTGATTGATGAGTGGGCTGATTCAAGAGGATTTTTGGTATGGGATGATAATCATAGGTTGAAGACATGGATGAAGAGGATAAAGGAAGGTAACTATGCATTGTCTTGCTTTCTGTTGTTTATTGTGATGATACTTCATTCTATGACTAATTATTTATTTTATTATTTAATGTATGTAGTTTATAGTGAAGATATTGGAAGACATGTTAGATTTCTATGTCAATTCATTCAAGTGGAGAAGAAGAAAGAAGAAGAATTATTGTTAGCATTGGATACATCAAATGCATAAATATACTTATCACTATTAACTTTTTCAAATCGGTTAATAGATTATCAATTATGCACAAATGCCAATAGTTTTTATTTATGTATGAATCTCAAAATATAAAGATAATTTATGTATGAATTTTAAGAGATTTTATTTATACCAATAGGTTTCATTTACATGTGAATGCCAGTAGGTTTCAATGAGGAAAAATACATGTCCTCTCCTTTTATACCAGTGTAAGTGTGACATGGCATGGCATCAATATTATTTACACACTAAATCCTTATTCTTTCTAGCTTATTACAATCCATCCCATCTGAAAGGTTTTTCCCTAAAAAATAAACTTATAAAGACTTGAAAAGGATGGATAGAACAGAGTACTATATTTTTTTACAACTTTACAAATAGGAAAATGAATGAACGATGAAATACATATGGACTGAAACGGAAGAACAAAAGTAGGGCTCAACTATATATGCTTCAAAAGTATATGGATCCATAAAATCTTCAACTGATGAGCTCAAAATGAAGTAGACGGCTTGCTATGTAAACAAACCCTCTACTAGACCAAATCTGCCATAACTTCTAGTAGAAGTGTCCAAATGAGGCATGCCACATGTCAACACGTAGCTCTTGAAGAGTACCTTGAGCTTTTGTAAGTGGCTTAATTTTAAAAATTAGGCACAGTAAAAACTATTCTAACATAGCGTGATGTCATGTCCTTGTCTGCATCATAACTAGCTCCATAGTCAGTAGGCTTCAACCACCACCAATGTGTCCCTTAGGAAAGGAAAATCATCTAATATAGAATCACGCATCCAAGAAGCTTCCTCAGGTGCTAAAACTCCTCATTTGATCAAATATTCAATGATGGAATGAGCTTCTTCTCACGCTAACCTATGACAACCTCTGGGAGATATACTGAATAAAACCTTCTTCATCAATAGGTGGCAGCTCATCAACTATATCAATAGGATCACCATAGAAAGGCTTGAGATGAGTAACATGGGATACATTATGAATCTTGATTGAAGAGGGTAGCACCAAACTATATGCCAAGTCTCCAATGCGCTTCAAAATCCAATAGGGGCCGTAAAATCTGTGAGCAAGCTTGTTACGAGATCCATCTTTCAAAGTAGAGTACATGTGAAAAGATGCAGGATCTAGAGCATGGTAGATCCTATGGTGGATGGAAGATGAAGATTAAGATCATGATGACATAGACAAAGACTTGACCTGTTACATAAGTGAATTAGGTTCCAAGATTGAGACTTGGACTCATAATAAACACAATCTTGTGTATATGGCTTACAATGACCAAGAAACTAACTAAAATGGGAAAGCATCATGATATTGCATTCATCATATATAAAAGTGGTAGTCAAGTACAATGCTTTATAGTTTCTGGATGGGTAGTAGTTTCCCTCTCTATGCATATGGAATTCCTACATCCTACATATCTTCAGCCTAAACTGACTCATACAAATAGGCTTTATTAGGTGTGATTGCAAATATCTCAACAGTACCTAGACTTGGGCACCTTCAATAAAACCGATTCTCCTTCTTGGAAGTCTAAAGGTTGCCTCTTCTCATCAGCATACATCTTCATTTGGTCTTGAGCTTTCCTAAGATTCATCTTACACTGCTGAAGAAGGATTTGCATTCTTTCCAACTTTTCTTTCCCATGAGGGTATATTCTTTCATTAAATATGACCTCTTCTTTTACACAAAAAAATTATGGAGGAATTACATTCTTTGCCTTTAGCTAGACATCTTGGAGTTTTTAAGACCTATGATAGGATCAACAAAAGTTTCTATTGGAAAGGGCTATGGAAAGATGTCAAGGACTTTGTCATGAAGTGTATGCCTTGTCACCAGAATAAGGACAACACCCATAAGCTAGGTTGTTTGTTGGAGAGCCATTACTCATTCCTACAAGTAAATGGACACACATTATCATGTACTTCATGACTAGCTTGCCTACTACAAAAAAGGAATGGAATAGTATATATGTGGTGGTGGATAGACTCACCAAGGCAGCCCATTTCATTCCAAACAAAGACCCAATTTACTGCATCTCAAGTGGCCATTCAGTTCATGGAGTAGATTTTTAGACTACATGGATTACCGCAAGTGATTGTTCATGATAGAAACTCAAAGTTCATGAGTAACTTTTGGCAGGCGGTATTCACATCCATGGGCACTAAATTGGCTCCTTCTATGGCCTATCATCCACAAACTGATGGATAGAGAGAAAGGGTAAATAGATTATTGGAGACTTATCTTTGCCATTTCTGTTATGATGTCCAAAATTCATGGGATTCTTGGTTACACTTGGTTGAGTTTGCCTACAACAACTCTAACTATGCTAGCAATGGAGTCTCGCCCTTTGAGGCTATGTATGGCTATAAGGTGCCCTTACCCACAGTCATCTTTAATGAAAGAATCAACCCTCATGGGCAAGAAGAGTTGGAACAAATACAAACCCTTCTTCAACAGTGTAAGATGAATCTTAGGAAAGCTCAAGACCAAATGAAGATGTATGCTGATGAGAAGAGGCGACCTTTAGAGTTCCAAGGAGAATTGGTTTTATTGAAGGTGCCCAAGTCTAGGTACTCTACTTTGAAAGACAGATCTAGTAACAAGCTTGCTCACAAATTTTATGGCCCTTATCGAATTTTGAAGCGCATTGAAGACTTGGCATACCCATTGGAGCTACCCTCTTGCACTAAGATTCATAATGTATTCCATGTTAGTGGGCTTAAGCCTTTTTATGGTGATCCTATTGATACAATTGATGAACTGCCACCTATTGATGAAGAAGGTTTTATTCAGTACATCCCAAAGACTCTCATAGGTCAGCATGAGAAGAAGCTTTGATCTCGTTCCATCATTGAATATCTTATCAAATGGAGAGGTTTACCACCTGAGGATTTGTAAGAAGCTGGGAAGAATAAGGATTTAGTGTGTAAATAATATTGATTCCATGCCATGTCACACTAACACTGGTATAAAAGGAGAGGACATGTAAATTGTCTCATATTTTGACACATTAATACATTACTGTCCTTCTTCTCTTCACCTTGCTCTCAGCTTCGATGGCTTCTTTCTCTTTTCTATATTTCTCTCTCCTATTTTAGTCTTTTTCTCTCCTCATCACTCTATCTTCTCTCTCTTTTGCACTCTTTTTTCTCTCTTCTACAATATTCTCTCTCCTCTTTCTCTCTCTCTAGTTCACTTCTTGGAAAGTGGTATTAGAGCTTCAATCTTGTTGAAAATTGCTAAAGTTATGTCTTATTGAATACTTCAATATTAAGCAACCACATTGTAGAAGATATACAACAAATGAAGAAGAAGATTAGAGAAGGAAATTCAGTGCAATTTGTAGCGCATTTTTTGGGAATTTTGCTATATCCTTAACTGCATAAGATGCTTGACCATGGTACTCAATCTGTGTAAGACTTAAGGAATCATTGGCCCATGGTTTAGCTCGAAGAAATAGCCAGTAGAGAAAAAACTTGAAAGATTTCTTTGCAACCACCATTGAAGCTTTAGTCAAAAGCTTGGAAGAGAGAGAAAGAGAAGCTCCACTTGAAAAGTAACCACAGTTTAACTCCCAACTAAGCTCGATTAACTCCCATTTGACCTAGTTACCTCCAAATTGCATGAAAATTTGATGATGACCTGCTATTTTAACCTTTTACTGCCATATTTGACCTTGAAGATCCCTAAATGTAGTCTCTTGATAAGTGTAGATGGTCTGCAAACCTCTTCTACTCACTGTTTATGTCAAGTACTTGTAGTACTTGTCTAAAATTGATTTTTATGGAGAAAAAATGGACTGAAATAGAAGGAAAAATGGATCAAAGACCAATGCTCTAATACCACTTGTCAAGAAGTGAACTGGAGAGAGAGAAAGAGGAGAGAGAAGATTGCAAAAGAGAGAAGAAAGAGTGTAGAAGAGAGAGAAATAGAGTGACAAGGAGAGAGAAATACTAAAATAGGAGAGAGAAAGGACAGAAAGAGAAAGAAGCCATTGAAGTTGAGAGCAAGGTGAAGAGAAGAAGGATAGTAATGTATTAATGTGTCAAAAGATGAGAAAATTTACATGTCCTCTCCTTTTATACTAGTGTCAGTGTGACATGGCATGGCATTAATATTATTTACACACTAAATCCTTATTCTTCCTAGCTTCTTACATACAGAGAGATGTATAGGTTTCATGTGATTGGAGAATGCTCCTTATTGATCAGAAGCTTACAAGTTGATGGCACTAAGATTCCAGGAGGCTTTGATATTTTTTTAAAAGGACAAAGATGTTTATATATTTTAAAGGCATTTGCAAATATTTTTGGTGAGATGAAGAATATTGAAGACTATGAGAAGGTTCAAGAGCTCACACAATCAAGCAAGAGTGTGGTGTACAAGTATTTCTAGTATAAATAAATCATATTTTCTAAATAGCATATGTACAAATGTATACTAACTTAAGAGTACTTTTGTTGTTTGTTTCTATGTTTTTGGAAAAGATGATTGTGTAGTCTACAAGAAAGTGGGGTGCTAGAAAGTCTCCCTTCTCTAGTGGAGGAGTGGATGGATTTGGCATGTGAAAATTGTATCTTCTCAAAAGCACTGCTTGAGAGGGGTCTGTCAGAATGGGAAATGTGTGTTTGTCCATGGTGGATAGACTATTTGTTGGATAACATTCCACAACAAGAGATTGAATAAAGAGAGAATAAGTACTTTGAGAGTCAAACATAGTAAATATGTGGTAACTTTGCTCTTAGCTATTTGTTTTAGTAATACTTGCCTTCTATGTAGGGTTCCTGGAACAGAATAGAGTAATTTCTATGCACAAAGAAGTGGATGAAGGAAATGGTACTTTCTAAATATGGTTTTGTTTAACATGAAAGTCATCATAACTTTTTAGACTTGTGTTTTTTCTTAATTTTTTTGTTTTTTCAAATTAGAAATGTCCAATACAATAGACATGGTCCCTCATCTTGCGGGGATAAAGGCGACTTGTGGTGATAGCATGGAAAAGGGTATATTGGATGAAATGCAATGTCGAGGAGAGGACTAGGGAGAGAGAAAGAGGGGAGAAGGTTGCAGAAGAGAGAGAAGAAGAGAGAGAAAGAGAGTAACGAGGAGAGAGGAATACTAGAAGAAGAGAGAGAAAGACAGAAAAGAAAGGAAGGAAGCCATGAAAGTTGGAGAGAGGAAGAGAAGATGAAGGAGACTTGTTATTATAATCTAATGGTAAAAAATGTCAAGTCCCTTACATCTTATATACCCTCCAGTGTAGCATGTATTTTTTCTCCATTATTTTATTCTTGTATTCCCCATCTCTTACATTCCATCCCCATCCAAAGTTTTTTTCCATCAAAAATAAAATGTCACTTATTAACAAATAGGGCAATCCAGAGTACTATGCTGCTGCATGATTACAAGGAGTTATTCAATAAATCATGTGGGGGTTATGTATGTATGTTGGGTCATGGATAAAGTATGATGTATGGGCATGATTCACTGAGGAATTGAGTGATGCAGATAGTGGACAAAATGATGTTTACTATAGGACCCTGTTGTAGTAAATGTGCAATAACTTTTGATAGCTAACTCCGATCGGGGTGTTTATCACATAGAAATAGAGCTTACTTCGAGTACTTTCAGCCCATGTATGGCATTAAATGTTGTCCATAATTCACAATCAAATCTAGTTGAAAATAGAGACTTGTCTGCAATCTTCCTTACACTAAAAAATAGCCATAGATAACCAATCTTTAGCCAAAAGAGCCTATCAAAAGAAAAAATTTCCCACAAGATGGATGCTAGTCTAAATGAGATGCCAAGCAATCCATTAACCTCATGGATCAAAAGGTATTCCATCATAATGATTTTCCAAGAGAGAGAATGGCCATCAACTACATACTCCAATCCACCTGGATCAAATGGATACAAGGAAGTACCCCCCATAATCAAGTTCGTAATCACAATCATAATCTCTCGGATCATAGGGAAGCACAATGCCATTTTTATATTCATGTATGCCCAAAGCATGTATTACATTGACGGGACGTGAAATGGGCCAGCACTGGCTATGGCACTCGCCGGACCTCATGCTCATAACAGACAAACACACCCTCACAGCTTTGTTGACCAGGAGCGTCTATCTAATGCTAAAGTACTACTAAAGGAAAAACTGCCCTAAAGCCGAATCTATGTGTTTATATTTCATCATTTTGTAGTCTAACGTTTCCCTTTCTATAAATTCCACAGAGGGAGAACCCTCACACATTGGCAATAAATACCATGATCACATATATGGAGGCAACTTCTCGATAGAAACACTGCGGCCCCACTATATCTCTCCTACATCGCAGAGATTGGCCCCTTGATGCGCTGTTCAACATATAAAACAAACAAACAAACTCCACTCTTCATTTCGAATCCAGGAGATATACCATGTGTCCTTGCTTAACAATCCCTTAGGAAACCGACCCTCTATCCTATGGCAAGGGATAACCTTAGGCTCTCAATCGTGGGTCAAATTTCTAAGAAAACAATTGCTATGCAGAATAGGAGCTTTTCCGTTGATACCATGAACTATGTATAGTGCATAATGTGAACGGTTTAGTGCACAAATAGAAGAAAATCAGCATTGTGCATCGTGCGAAACCAATCTTTTCATGATTTCCATGCTAGTGTTTATGTAATGCAATGAGAAAAGACATCGAGCCTTACGCTCATGCTGCCATTCCCTTTATTTTAAAACAACGTCCTATAGACATGATGCAACACGTAAAACATATTTTAATTTATATTTTGACACTCAACCTCCCTTCTCACCCTACCATTTAATATTTTGCATTCATTCATAGGTGAAAGGGTCATTTTCTGTGTATTTCCTTACAAAGAAAGCAATAAACATGAACGGAAACATAGAAATGAGGGTAAACCGAGGCCAATCTCATGCTTTACCTTCATTATACGCTACACAAACACACATGTAATTTTCTAGAATTTTTCTTTTGCCGTTTTCTAATTTTCTCCCATTTAAAATCTATTTTTCACCATTTTTTGGTATTTTTCTCTATTTTCTTCAATAAAAAATGATAAAAATTTAAGATTGATTGTGGGCTGTGGCCCTTAGGTTGCTTGACAGCAAAATTTCTGGTTTTGTAGGTGTTATGTCTCATATTTTCCATTTATTTTGTAAAAACCCCATTTTTACCCCTTAAAAGTGTGTTTTTTGGGTTTTATAACATTAATTTCAGCCATATCACTTATGATTTTCTGATTTTCTGATTATAAACTGTTGAAACTCATAGAAAAAAACATCATAATGAATGTTCAGCCAATGGAAACAATGTTTCATTAATCAAATAGCATAAAAACTCATTTTTTCTTCATAAAAATTGAATTACCGCTTAGGTTTCATGTTTCGGAATCTCGATTTTGGTGCGGGACTACGGGACTGCCCACCTTCAATGTCCAGCATCTTCACAATCAGCAATCTTCATGTCTACATCGATCCGGAAGCAATCTGGTCCCAACTAGACAATCTTTCCTTCACCATTCTTCATTTCCCTCTTGCACACAAGAACAGCCCCTTAAAGGAGAGAGAGGGAGGAGAGAGAAAGACTAGATTTTCATCTCTTCATTCAATCCACCATTCACGGGCGAAGGGCGGTGAAATGATCAGCAAGGAAGGAGTAGTTTTCCCCCATTGTCAGTTGCAGGTGTTGTTTGCAGGCAGCCATCACCCCCATCAAGATCCATGGCGCAAATTTCAGGCACCTACAAGCCACGCTTCGTCACGTTTTTTCCCTCCATCTTCTCTCTCCACGATTTGATGTTGCACAAAATGCCCCAAGCCCCCAAAGTCACAACCCCTTTTGGCCAGCTTTTTAAATCTTGCCATACCATCCAAATCGAGCTCTGAAAAATCCTGGGCGTCTGGTTTGACATCCCGCACTGGCTGGAAACTCCTGAAAACCTGCACAGCAATCGGAAAAATTATCAAAAATCCACAAGTGTCTCTCGGGCACCTTTTAAGAGTCGCCTTTCACTTGGTGCTTAAAATCATCCTAACTGGAGCCGCCGCCTTCGATGTTAAATATTTTTCCCCTAAATTACAGATTTTTTGGCAAATTTTAGGCACATCCCGGGCTCAAAACTATGCTCTCATTAGCGACCACAAGATAGGGCGAATGAGCCTATCGAATCCCACCACAGATCTGCACAAAACAACCAAAGGAAGCATCAAGCTGATACAACATAGGTACATATGAAAACACAACACAATGCTCACCCTACCCCCTGACATAACCAAGGCATGAAATCCACAAGGAGTAGGCCTAGCATACTTTGATAGAAGGTCTGAAGCTAGTTACTAACCGACTGCTCCAACACGGCCAAACTAAAAATAACTATCAAACAGATCGCTCTAAGTGGTGGTCTGAACTACCTACCTAACTAAGGACAACACAACTAGGAGCCCCTACTAGGTGAGAACTTCTATAGCGTGATCAAGAAGTATTTTCTTTTGGCACATTTATGCTTCTTTGAGGTTTTTGTTTCATACTCGGGTATGTAAAAAGGAGGGAGCTGAGCGTAGTGACCCAAGGAGAACAGGGCATCGGCCTCACGTCCTGTCTCGATACCCAAGAACCTACGAAGCCCTCGCAAGGCGACACTTAATCCTTTTCTGACGCTCACTTTTATTTTCGCTCCAACCTTCCTTACTTCTTCTTTTCCAGCAAGATGCCACCCCTAGGAAGACAAGGCATCGGCCCCGAGTCTGACTCGTCCCCAGGAACCTACCAAGCCTTTGCTAGGTGATGATCAACTGCTTATAGATTTTCATTTCTTTTCTTTTCTATTTTTATTTTGATAGGGAGTTAGAACCCCTTTTTACACACCTTTGTAAATATTTATTGTCGTTAAGATAATCATGGTTATTCTATCATCATCATTTTTTTTTTTGGCAGGCTTCTCTAAGTGCCTCACAACTAACAAGAACTCCTAGAATGGCTGCCTAACAGGCTAACAAAACAGGGTCACTAGAACTACCTTCTAAAACAAGTCTTTTGATGCCTGGCAATGTCTTTACAGGAGGCAACGACTACTCAGGCCTCCCTCAGACATACTGAGAGCGGAGTTTTGAGCTTGGGATGTGCGTAAAATTTGCCAAAAAATCCAGAATTTAGGGGAAAAATATTCAACATTGAAGGCGGTAGCTCCAATTAGGGCGATTTTAAGCACCAAGTGAAATATAAATTTTAAAAGGCGTCCAAGCAACACTTGTTGATTTTTGATCATTTTTTAGACTGCCCTGCAGGTTATCAAGAGTTGTCAATCAATGCGGGATGTAAAGCCGAACGCGCAGAAATTTACAGCACTCGAATCGGAGCCAGGACGGGGAAATGGCCATAAAAGGCGCAAGATATGAAAAGGTGGACATTTGAGAGGGCCAAAAGGGGTGCCGTTTGGGGGAATTTTAACCCCCCTTCAATTTTTGAGTTTGGGGGACATGAAAAAACGTGGAGAGAGAATAGAGGAAGAGGGCGCCATCTTCACGTCGAAAATTGCGCCATGGATCTTCATGATGGAGATGGCAGGTTACAAACAACCCATCCAACTGATCATCATGGCCCCGATCTTCTCTTTTCTTGGTGGTCTTATTGCCTGTCTTTGCCCGTGAATTGGCTGTGGGAATGAAGAGAACCAAATCTAGTCTTTCTCTCCCCTCCCTCTCTCTCCCCTAAGGGGCTATTCTTGTGTGCAAGAGGAAAATGAAGAATGGTGAAGGAAAGCTTGTCCGGATGAGACCGGATTGCTTCCAGATCAATGAAGACATGAAGATTGCTGATTTTGAAGATGCTGGACATTGAGTGAGGGCTGACCCGCAGTCCCGTACCAAAACAGAGATCCCGAGATACAAAGCTTAAGCGGTAATTCAATTTTTATAAAGAAAAAATGAGTCTTTATGCTATTTGGTTGATGAAATATTGTTCCCATGGGCTAATTATGCATCATGATGTTGTTTCTATTGAGTTTGATCAGTTATGCTCTGAAAATCAGAAAATCATAAGTGATATGGCTGAAATTAATGTCATAAAACCTGTAAAATGGGGATTTTTTGCAAAATAAAGGGAAAATATGAGATATAACATCAAACAAAACCTGAAATTTTACTGTCAAAAAACATAAGGGCCATAGTCCATAATCAATCTTAATTTCTAGTCATTTTTTATTGAAGAAAATAGAGGAAAAATACCAAAAAATGGTAAAAAATGGGTTTTAAATGGGAGAAAATTAGGAAACGATAAAAGGAAAATTCTAGAAAATTACATAAGTATTTGTACAATGTATAATGAAGGTAGAGCATAGGGTTGGCCTCAATTTACCTTATTTTCTATGTTTCTGTCTGTGTTTATCGCTTTGTTTATAAAGAAATACACATAAAAGGACTCTTTCACTATCAACGAATGCAAAACATTAAACGGTAGGGTGAGAGGGGAGTTTAAGCATCAAAGTATAATCTTAAACTTGATTTATGTGTGGCATCATTCCTATAGGACGTTGTTTTAAAATTAAAAAAAAGGCAGCATGAGTGTAAGGCTGAGTGTCTCTCCTCGTTTTAATACATAAACGTTAGCATGGAAATTATGAAAAGATTGGTTTCGCGCAATGCACAATGCTGATTTTCTTCTTTTTGTGCACTAAACCATTCATGTTATGCACTATGCATGATTCATGGTATCAAAGGAAAATCTCCTGGACTGCATAGCATTTGTTTTCTTAGGAATTTGACCCACGATTGAGAGTGTGAGGTTATCCCTTGCCGTAGGGTAGAGGGTCGGTTTCCTAAGGGACTGTTAAGTGAGGAAACATGGTATATCTCCTGGAAATACGAGAAATATAAAAGAGAGAAGTTTGTGTTCGTCTGTGTTATATGTTTAGCAGCGCATCAAAGGGCCAATCCCTGTGATGTAGGAGAGCTGCAGCGGGGCTCCGACTATTAGTCAGTGGAGTGCCTCCTATGTACATGTGACGAGGCGTTATGCCTATGTACTTTGGGTTCTCCCTTTGAGGAGTTTAAGGGAAATATTGGACTATAAACTATAAATGCATGAATTAGGCTTTAGGGCAGTTTTTCCTTTAGCATTAGATTGACGCTCCTGGTCCGCGAGGCCGTGAGGGTGTTTGTGTGTCATGAGCATGAGGTCCGGCTAGTGCCATAGCCAGTGCCGGCCCATATCAGGTCCCACCAGTGGTGTGTCTGCTTGGAGCTGCCTATAAGAGGCGGTTTTTGAATCTAGGGTTTAAAGGGACCCTAAATTATCCATAAAATGGGGTTGGTTCAAGGATGGAAAAACTTGGCTTTCCCCATACAAAACTTACTAATGGACTTAGTTAGTTATGTAGAGCATGAGTCCTTTGGAGAAGCTAATTTATGTGATGAAAAGAGTAGCCAATTAGTGGTTACCCCATCCTCTAATACGATGGCATGGACTGAGGTTCTCCTTGGTGTGGTCTCTACCCAAGAGACATCATGTTTAACCATCCATCAACCTAGAGGGCATGAAACAAGCAGGTTGGAAACTATGGTAGTCATGGCATCAGTAGGTCATCATGCTAAAGCCATAATGCCATGGGAAAGTGCTGATATACGATGGAATATGCTTGTGGTTGAAACATCCCGTGTAACGAGTCACCATGACAACATAGTAGGCATCACAAGGATGCTAGAAGCCCTAGCTGTCAAGGGAAACCCATTGCTTAAAAGGCACGTTTACCAAGTTTTAAGAAGTGGTAATGATAAATTTGCTTTAGATAAGGACCAAAAGCTCTTATATAAACCCATTATGGACTTTCCTTTTAAAGGGAAAGGTATGGAAGACCCTCTAAGAGGGGATCAAAATGACATGTTGAAACTTATAGAACTCCCTAGACCACTCAGTGAGTTAGGAGAAAGGGATGTCAATGAGGATATTAACCTCCCTACACCGAAAAGGGGGGGATGGAAGAGGTTAAAGATCCTAAAAGGCTGGACCCAGATCATGATGAATATGAAGATTTTAATTACCCGGTGTTGATCCCAAAGGAGAGGACTAAATGTCCCCCTCTTTATAGGGATCTCTCCGTGTTTTATGGGTTGCCAAATGAGGATCCGATGATTCATTTAAGAGTATATGGCCTAACTTGCATTGCAAATGGGTTCGACGATATACATCGGATGCTCGTATTCCCAAGTACCCTAAAGGGAGAGGCAAGGAAATGGTACTTGAGCCTCCCAAGAGGGTCGATCAAATCATTTGAGGAGTCTTGTGATAGATTTCTAGATGAGGATGAAAAGAAGCTCCCTATGATTCAGGTCTTAGGGTAGCTTATGCAGTTTAGACAAGAGTCTTATCCTTCTGTTAAAGAGTATTCTAGAGCCTTATATGGTACTCTTAGGCTTTGGCCAAGAAGAGCCAGTGCACTACCAGATGATGTGCTATGTGAGCTCGTTCTGAATGGCTTAGAGATTAATATGCAAATCCAAGTGGGACTGCGGAATCCTAAGTCATTAAGGGAAGCAAAAATGCATGCCATTGATTATGAGGGTCATATTCAGAGATGTTGGGAAAACTTTTGGAGTTTTCCCTGCTCAATACAAGTGCATCCTAGCTTCCAACCATTTCTGCAAGAAGACAGCTCACTTGTTGATACCAAGGCAGCCTATGAGGGGAACCTTGGTGGCCAAAATCTCAATGCAAAAAATGGCCATCCTACGAGCAGTAATGACATGCCTCTCAGTGAAAATGTTCCAAGCCATGTAAGTCCCATTAGGGCTTGCAACACTTCCACGAGAGGTAGTTGTGACGGCAACATGGATCGAACCAATGGGCCTATGAGTGTTTATAAGAATTCTGTGTGTGGTTCTAATTTTGTTGCTAGTAAGGCTCTTGAGAGGCCTTTGGTGTCGGAGTCATGCTTCCAGGTGGATGTTGTTCCCTTCAGTGAAAGCATGGTTCTTATGGGAAAAAGTTTGTAGTATGGACGTAAACAAGTAAAGGCATCTTTTGTAAAGAGGATGAAAAATGCTAAAAGTCCACCTGTGCTTCACAAAGGTCATAAGGATGTGAAGCCATTTGGCCATAGGGATAAGTTTTCATTGAGTTTGTTAGAACAGTGCAGCAAATTGAGGGAATGCAAGAATATTAAGGGAAGTGTGAGATGGGTTTGGAGACCCAAAATCTCCAAAAGTATGGCAGGAGTGTCGGATGCAAGGCTAAGGATCCCATCTAGATATATTTTGTCGAACCCCCAAGAGGATAAGACTGGATATACATCTGACAATATACACCACCTTGGGATACACCCATGTGATGTGCCTAGGCTTGAAGCTCTACCTAGTTTGGGTCGCAGCACTGATTTATGTGAAACCCCAAATAGGGGAGGTTCGAATGAGTACAAAGCTATGATTCTTTCTCCCAAAGGAGACACTCAGCCACTTGAACGACCAGTTTATTCGGATTACAATAAATGTGGGACATGTGAGCCCACTAAGGCCATTCATTCAGCTCATAGTGCCCTAGAAGGGATCGGCCTTATTGACGAGTTATTTGTGGAAAGGCTTGGACTTGTAGCTCTACAAAGAAAACCTAAGATCAAAAAATACAAGATCAAGCTTTTAGCTAACTTGCATGAGTAGCATGGGGCTAGTCGACCTGTGATATGCTATCTTGGGCACCTTGGGTAGTCTGATAGGGTGTGATGTATATGCCAAGGACATGAGTATTACGTGGACTAAAATGACCTATCTAGTTTTAAGCTAGGAAGGCTAGTTGCTTTGGATATTATGTCCAGATTTCGTTAGGCTAAGAGGGCCAGTTGTCTATTTAGTACGGGTGCAGTTAATGGTTTCTTGTTTTAGTCTTGTGCTAGACAGGTTCAAAGAAGAGCTTGGAAGGAGCCTTTGTTGCGTGGAAGCTTCTCGTGGACCTATCCAGGTGATATCTCTCCTTTTCGAGTACCGGTTTTTATGTTGTATGTGTCTGTGCACTTGTAGGGGATATTCTTTTCTTGTTGGGGACCAGAGTCCAAGGCATGAAGTCCCAGGTTTAGGTTAGGAATGTCTGAGGGAGGTCTGAGTGGTCGTTGCCTGCTGTGAAGACATTGCCAGACATCAAAAGACCTGTTTTAGAAGGGAGTCCTAGTGACCCTATTCCGCTAGCCTACTAGGCAGCCGTTCTAGGAGTTCTTGTTAGTTGTGAGGCTGTTAGAGAAGCCTGCCAGAAGAGCAAAGATGCTGATGATATAAGAGGAAAAATTCCCTGAATATCTTAAAGAAAATAAATATATACAAAGGTGTGTAAAAATGGGCTCTAACCCCCTATAAAAATAGACAAGGAAAGAAGGGAAAATTTATAAGCATTTGATCATCGCCTTGCGAAGGCCTGGTAGGTTTTTGGGATGAGTTTGGGGCCGATACCTTGTCTTCCTAGGGGTAGCATCTTGCTGGAAAAGAAGAAAATAAGGAAGGTTGGAGTGAAAATAAAAGTGAGCGTGAGAAAATGATTAAGTGTCACCTTGCGAGGGCTTGGTAGGTTCTTGGGTACCGAGACAGGACCTGAGGCCGATGCCCTGTTCTCCTTGGGTCACTACACTCATCTCCCTCCTTTTTACATGCCCAAGTGTGGAAATAATAAAAAACCTCAAAGAAAAAATGTGTTAAAAGAAAATACTGCTTGATCAGGCTATAGGAGTCCTTGCCTAGTAGGAGCTCCTAGTTGTGTTGTCCTTAGTTAGGTAGGTAGTTTAGACCACTACTCAGGGCAACCTTTTTTATAGTTCTTTTTAGTTTGGCCATGTTGGAGTAGTTGGTTAGTAACTAGCTTAGGACCTTCTATCAGATTATACTAGGCCTACTCCTTGTGGATTTCATGCCTTGGTTTTGTCAGGGGGTAGGGTGAGCATTGTGCTATATTTTAGTATGTATCTATTTTGTATCAGCTTGATGCTTCCTTTGGTTGTTTGGTGTAGATCTATTGTGGGATTCGACGGGCTGAGTCACCCTATCCCGTGGTCGCCAATGAGAGCGGAGTTTTAAGCTCGGGATGTGTCTAAAATTTGCCAAAAAATCCAGAATTTAGGGGAAAAATATTCAACATCGAAGGCGGCGGCTCCAACTAGGACGATTTTAAGCACCAAGTGAAATATGACTTTTAAAACGCGCCCAAGTGACACTTGTTGATTTTTTATAAATTTTCAGACTCTCATGCGGGTTTTCAAGAGTTTCCATTCAATGTGGGATGTAAATCCGAACACGCAAAAATTTATAGCATTTGAATCGGAGCCAGGACGGGGAAATGGCCACAAAAGGAGCAATATATGAAAAGGTGGACATTTGAGAGGGCCAAAAGGGGTGCCGTTTGGGGGAATTTTAACCCCCCTTCAATTTTTGAGTTTGGGGGGCATGAAAAAACGTGGAGAGAGAATGGAGGAAGAGGGCGCCATCTTCATGCCGAAAATTGCGCCATGGATCTTCATGATGGAGATGGCAGGTTACAAACAACCCATCCAACTGATCATCATGGCCCCGATCTTCTCCTTTCTTGGTGGTCTTATTGCCTGTCTTTGCCTGTGAATTGGCTGTGGGAATGAAGAGAACCAAATGTAGTCTTTCTCTCCCCTCCCTCTCTCTCCCCTAAGGGGTTGTTCTTGTGTGCAAGAGGAAAATGAAGAATGGTGAAGGAAAGCTTGTCCGGATGAGACCGGATTGCTTCCAGATCAATGAAGACATGAAGATTGCTGATTTTGAAGATGCTGGACATTGAGTGAGGGCTGACCCGCAGTCCCGTACCAAAACAGAGATCCCGAGATACAAAGCTTAAGCGGTAATTCAATTTTTATGAAGAAAAAATGAGTCTTTATGCTATTTGGTTGATGAAATATTGTTCCCATGGGCTAATTATGCATCATGATGTTGTTTCTATTGAGTTTGATCAGTTATGCTCTGAAAATCAGAAAATCATAAGTGATATGGCTGAAATTAATGTCATAAAACCTGTAAAATGGGGATTTTTTGCAAAATAAAGGGAAAATATGAGATATAACATCAAACAAAACCTGAAATTTTACTGTCAAAAAACATAAGGGCCATAGCCCATAATAAATCTTAATTTCTAGTCATTTTTTATTGAAGAAAATAGAGGAAAAATACCAAAAAATGGTAAAAAATGGGTTTTAAATGGGAGAAAATTAGGAAACGATAAAAGGAAAATTCTAGAAAACTACATAAGTGTTTGTGCAATGTATAATGAAGGTAGAGCACAGGGTTGGCCTCGGTTTATCTTTGTTTCTATGTTTTTGTCCGTGTTTATCGCTTTCTCTATAAAGAAATACACATAAAACGACTCTTTCACCTATCAACGAATGCAAAATATTAAACGGTAGGGTGAGAGGGGAGTTTGACGTCAAAGTATAATCTTAAACCTGATTTATGTGTTGCATCATGCCTATAGGATGTTGTTTTAAAATAAAGGGAAAGGTAGCATGAGTGTAAGGCTCGGTGTCTCTCCTCGTTTTAATACATAAACGTTAGCATGGAAATTATGAAAAGATTGGTTTCGCACAATGCACAATGCTGATTTTCTTCTGTTTGTGCACTAAACCATTCACGTTATGCAGTATGCATGATTATGGTATCAAAGGAAAATCTCTTTGACTGCATAGCAATTGTTTTCTTAGGAATTTGACCCACAATTGAGAGTGTGAGGTTATCCCTTGCCATAGGGTAGAGGGTCGGTTTCCCAAGGGACTTTTAAATGAGGAAACATGGTATATCTCCTGGAAATACAAGAAATATAAAAGAGAGAATTTTGTGTTCGTCTGTGTTATATGTTTAGCAGCACATAAAAGGGCCAATCCCTGTGATGTAGGAGAGTTGTAGTGGGGCTCCGACGGTGGAGTGCCTCCTATATATGTGTGACGAGGCGTTATGCCTATGTACTTTAGGTTCTCCCTTAGAGGAGTTTAAGGGAAATGTTGGACTATAAACTATAAATGCATGAATTAGGCTTTAGGGCAGTTTCTCCTTTAGCATTAGATTGACGCTCTTGGTCCGCGAGGCCGTGAGGGTGTTTGTGTGTCATGAGCATGAGGTCTGGCTAGTGCCATAGCCAGTGCTGGCCCATATCAGGTCCCACCACATACCTAACCTAAATCCTAGGACTTCATGCCTTGGACGCCGATCCCCAACAAGAAAAGAAAACCCCCTTACAAGTACACAGACACATATAGTATAAAAACACGTTACTCGTAAAGGAGAAATATCACCTGGATAGGGCACAAGAAGCTCGCGCGCAACAAAGGCTCCTTCCATGCTCTTCTTTGAACCAGTCTAGCACATAACTAAAACAAGAAACCATTAACTGCACATGTACTAAACAGACAACTGGCCCTCTTGGCCTAATGAAATAAATCACTTTACTACAAAAAATTGATCGGCCCTCTTGGCCTAACGAGATCAAACAGAATAGCACCTATACATCCCTCCGTGAAATAGTATAGATATACAATAATATGTTCATTTCCAAGGAGGAAAAATAGGACTAGTAGCCCTAGACTAAATGCATAAGGTTATGACCCATCCCTCTTGCATATACAGCAAGAGGCGTATGCATAACATGTTGTCTAATCAGCCTATGGGTCCAGGATAACAACGATAGATTGGTCTCGGCTACTCTTTGCATCACCCATATCAACCATTGTTTGCCATATATTGCATGCTCTGATAACATTCCCCACAAGCAACTGGGTCCTGTCTCATTATCAATAGCAACATCCGGACTAGGACCACCGTTGAAGAAAAGGTCTTCTTCATAAGCAAGATTTGCCAGTGAATCCGCAAACTGATTCCAGTAACGTGGAATCAGCTGAAAAGACACTCTCTCAAACTCCTCAAGTAGGGTCATCGCAATTCGATGATACATACAAAGGATGGGATTCCGCACTGTGTATGTCCCATCTAGTTGATTCAAGATCAACTGGGAATCCCCTTTTACTAACAAACGTCGAAACCACCTTGTTTAGCAGTCCCATAATCAAGGCTTTATACTCCGCCATATTGTTAGTGAATCCTACCCCAAGATAAGGAGCTAACTTCATCGTAACTCTACGTCGGGGATCTTAGATTACTACTCCAACACTCCCTTTTTTATTAGGGCCCCTGGGTGCTCCGTCAAAATATAATGTGTACGTCCACAATGGGTTTACACAGCCTGCCATCACGAACTTCTCTATTCGTAATTATGATAGTCAAAGTTTAGCATGTTGAGAGGGTGAACTAACAGCTCCATCCTACCTTCTTCATTGAACTCAACAAGGATACTTGTCAACAGTCGTAAGCAGTGATGGCAGAAGACTTTGATCTCCCACACAAAGGTTCTGTCTTCTTGCTCAATCACTTTGTATCCTTTGCTCCACCAGATAAGTTTCCCCTGATGGTATCTCTGCTCCAGATATGGGTGCTCCAAATAAGGAATTAACCGCCCCATCAACCAGCTTTAAGCTCTTTTGCAGGTCTCAAATCATCCCCAACATGGACCTGCAATGCATTTATCCGCATTAGTATACTTAGAAACAATAAGGTTTAATCTTATTAAGATTAACCTTATTTTTAAATTCTACTCCCTGCAGATCAGCTAGTAGAGCCGTAGACCTATTTTTCCCTATCCTGACAATCTTGTAGGGGCCATCCCATCTAGGTTCCAGCTTCCCTAGAAACAGCTCCCTACGCGCATCATAGTATAGAACTAATTGCCATTTTTTAAAGGTATACTTCTTTGCTTTAAGGTCGTGCAACTGCTTCATCCGATGTTTAGCTACCTCCTGGTGTAATAAGCTTTGCAATTTTAGTTCATCCAGGTGGGCTATGGTCGTGAAACGTTCAAAGAGTGAATCCTCATCTCCAAAGAGTGGTTAATTGCAAATGGTATGGTTGGCAACTCGATTTCAAGGGGTAACACACACTCTTCCCCATAAACTAATCTAAATGGAGTATGGCCGGTAGCTCGCTTAAACATTGTATTGTACGCCCATACTGCCACATACAACTTCCTATCCCAGTCTCGTTTCTTCTCAGAGACTATCTTAGAGCAAATTATAGGGGGTTGTTTTATTATGCTTGATTTGCCAAGCTTCAGTCAAGCTTTTGATCACTTTATTCAAAAAATGGGTTCCACGGTCCGACACTAGTTCCTTCGGGGGACCGAAACGACAGATAATCTACTCTAAAAGAAAACTTGCAGTCTCTTTTGCATTGTCCTGCCTCGTCGCCTGCACTTCTGACCATTTTGTAAAATAATCAGTTGATACTATAATGTACCTCTTCTGAGTAGTAGACCACGGGGTGATAGGACCCACAAAGTCAATGCTCCACTTCTCAAATGGAAGGATAGCCATGATAGGCGTAAGTGGCCATTTCCTATTTTCTCTGCTGTCATGTCTTTGATAGGTATCACATCTCTTAACATACTCAAAGGAATCTTGGAAGATGGTTGGCCACCAATATCCAGCTCTTAAAGCTTTCTGTGTTGTTAACCATCCCGCGAAGTGCCCTCCACATGCAGAGTCATGACACTCTTCCAAGATAGAAGGAACCTCGTCAGGCATCACACATCGGCGGTAGATATCATCAACACCCTGCCGATATAGTGTTCTTGCGATCAAGGAAAACTTCAAAGCATGTTGTCTGATTTTCCTATTTTCTGATTTTGATAAACCAGCTCCAGTCTCTCTTGTTGATAGATAATGTGTAATAGCAGCATGCCAAGATGGGATAGAAGTTGTATCAATTTTAAACATTTATTCAATATCACTTCCTTCAGCCAAAATCTCTTTTGGCTTCCTGAAATCCACAAGGCATTACGATAATGGTCATGCTTATCAGTATTCTTCTAGCTTTGATAATTAGTATCTTTCTTGAGTAAAGAAGATTGATTGGAAGCTAAAGACCAGCCGATAAACTGAAATAACCTATGAACTTAAGGTTTGACCAAGTCGGGTTAATAGGGTACACCCTAACCCAGGATATAGGGGATCTTGCCAAGTTGCAAGTCATCCCGGATCGAGTGCTGGACGCATTCGAAAGGAAGGATTCATTCCTTAGTGGTTTGCTAACAAAAACGATCAATGGAAATATTTGTGCTTGCTACATATTTTAGAGCACTATTTGGCTTTGTTTGATTAATGAATTAAAAGATAAATGGACATCTATACTTCAGGTTAAAGGCCTGAAGGGAGAGGTAGCTTCAGTTACCCCCGACTGCCTGCCTGACCCTAACTAAGGGGGTCATTGATCGTGCCAGGAAAGTGGACCGAACCTGCCGCGAGAGGTCTCTCCGTTGAGCACTACTTAGAGCAGTAGGACAATTGGGTGCTAGAGGGGGCTCTGGCCATAAATCCCTTGCCTTCCAGGCCCTGCACAAGAGGCTAACGTGACTCAGGATTGGATTTTGAGGCCTGCATACTAGTCTATGGGCGGAAACTTGGATTGGTAATCCATGTGGATTGTTGGATAGCCTTTGGGCGGATTGTGGATAAGCCTACCAGCTGGACTCTTTGTATTTCAAAGATAAATATGATAACCTGTCAATAAGGAACTTGTCTGATATATTTTTTTCTATGTCAAGTGATAAGATTACGTGAAAGAACCAGTGCCTAACGGGTTAATTAAAGAAGTTGATTGTTACATGTCCAACTAATGTGTTAGGTAATTAAATAACTAAAACAACTCAAGGAAAGTGCGGAGGATGGGCCATAGGTCCGTCCTACGAATGGGTGGTCCCGGTTGGTCGGGAACTTTTCTCAAATCGCGAGGGACATCAAGAAGTTTGTCAAAGAACACGAACAACAAAAGCATTGACCAAGAGTTATGATTGAACCCGATTTACGTTGTTTTAGGGGAATGGAATGGGACTATGCCTTATGGCAGAGAGGTTGAGCTTTGCATCCCTCTTATTTCCCATTCTCCTTGAACCAAGTGCAGCATGAATCCGCTTCGGACCTGGCGTTTATGCGTAAAGTATTTTGCTTGGGTCCGACACTAGCTGCCATTAGGAAATGACCAATAGGAAAAACCCTAATTCAGGTCAATCCTAAGTGGGAACGGCCGGAATACTTATGCTACATGGCAGATGCAAAAAGCCCTAGATTGCAAACCCCATAACATTCCATGAGAGTGTCGGGCGGAGCTTTCTAGACATCCTTTCCGATGGAGTGCTAAGATGTGTCCTAAAGATACAAGTGGACACGTTACAGTTGGTATTAGAGCCAACCAACAACGGAATTGTTTTTATGAAATCTTAATAAGAAGAAGTAAAGCAAATGTTGATGTTCCAAACATTTCCTTACCTTCAATGCTGTCTTGGAGAATTACGAAGCATGGAACAAGTTCTCAGTATTTCGAATCATGTTTATGACTGCAATGCATTCTCCGCATTATTGACAGATGGTTGAGATGATAAACATCCTAGAGCAAATATATAATCCATCACCTTTGTACATGGAACGAAGATGGACGAGTGCTTCAGGAATCTACTATATAGCCACCCACCGGTTTGCTTACCTACAAACCAACCTAAAAAGGATCAAGTGGTTGGAAGACTTGAAAGTCGTGAAGCTGTTCATTTTTGTGGAAGCTCACGTAAACTCAATTTTACATATTCGAGGTCGGAGGATTGAGATGAACTCATATGTATATGAGGAAGTAACCCATGTAATCCCCGCCGAGATAGGATTAAAGTGTTAGGGTGCCATGAAAAGAATGGGTTCCAAAGGAAAGGATACCTTGAACTTCCAATGACCCGAAACCATACTATTATACAGTTCCTGTAGATAAATGTAATATAACGTTGTTCTCCCCAAACTAAATGTAATAGTTGGCTTATCATCGCAAGAAATGTTGTATTCTGAAAGGGCTATGCCCATATAAATACAAATAAGACTTCTTTTTTTTTTAATATCTGATTGTGCATAAGAATTGATAAAAAGTTAAGTAGCTACATTGCTTGCGTGATAGCAGAATTGAAGATGTAATATAAATCAATAACGATTATCGTATAATAAAATTAAGAAACCTTGATCTAGAAACAACCCCAGGTACAGGTTCCTAGTTCGCCTCCTACATCAAGTACTGCTGCAATCCAGGAGAAGAAGTTTCTTCTCAAGCAGATCAAGCCACCCGAGTTTGACGGGAGAGGCAGGTCCGTCCAAGCTGATGCTGAAATTTGGATTGAATACATGGAGGATTACTTTGAAGCAGGCGGTACTACACCCACCAATCAGGCTATGCTCACCAAGCTAAAGATCACCGGCGAAGCCAGACTTTGGTGTAAGCAATGGTGCCAGGACCAAGGGATCGTGGAGGGATCCGTTACCTGGGAGAAGCTGAAGAAAGCCGTGCAAGGAAGATACCTACCATCTGCATATCACACACAGAAAATGAATGAGTTCTACGAGCTAAAACAGCTGGGGTTCACTCTTGACGCATACTACTCTAAATTCGTTTCACTTTTAAAGTATGCACCGCAGATGGACATGGCACAACAGGTGTCCAAATTTTGTGCGGGTTTAAATCCACCAGTAAATACCCGTCTTGAATCTATGCGTCCATCAGATCTTCAGGATGCACTCATTCGAGCTGCGCCTATAATTCAGGAGGTGCAGGCTAGACCAAGGGAATTACACAAAACTTAGTCTTATAATGACCCGAACAAAGGAGCATTCAGACCTTAGATGAAGAGAGTTCAAGGTCACAATCAGGGACAAAGAAAGAAAGCAAGGAATAATAACATCAGCAGCTTTGTTTCTACTCAAAGTAATGGCCGAAACCTCCGTTGTTTCCACTGCAACGAACCTGGTCACTTCAAGAGGCAATGTCCCAAGCTTGGTGGAGGACATCGCCAAGCACCTTTCCAAGGAACGGGCCGTGGTCAAGGAGCTGCTACCTGAGGCAGAGGAAGAACCACCTGCGTTGCCAATAGGCAAATGTGTGAAGAAGAAGAAGAAGAAGATCCGACCATGGAAGCAGAGTTTGAAAGGGCGACAGTCCATGCCGCTCTACACAAGAAAGGGCCGAATCGCCAGTTCTCGATGATTCAGACACCGTTGGTCAGGCACCGTCGAACTATCAAGGTAAAAGTTTCAAGACCTTGATTGATTGTGGCAATACACATTCCTTTATCTCACCAGCATGTGCACAAAGATTAGGAATAGCCACAGTAGAAGCACCTACCTTGCTTGTGGAATTGGCAAATGGTCGTGAGGTTACTTGTACTAGGCAAATTGCTAAGGTGGAATTCTTTCTGGGAGGAAAGAAGACTTCAATCAAATTTAGAGTCATGAATTTAGGTATCCATGAGTGTCTACTCAAAATGGATTGGCTTAAGCCTAATGACGCCCACATTCATTGTGGAAAGGGCCAAGTTTCCTTTCGAAACTCTGAAAGGGAATCAGTCACAACTCAAGGTGAGGCTAGAGTGTCGAGAATCCAATTGGCCAAAGTATCTCGGATCATAAAAGGAGTCAGAAAAGGATTACCTATCTGCTTAATTAAGCTCAACAAGTTAAATCAGAAGCAAGAGTTTAGTGAAGGACCTTCTTGGTTAAAGGAATATGTAGACGTATTCCCTGAAGAGTTGACAGAGGTTCGGCCTCAAAGGGAAGTGGATCATGAGATTAAGTTAGTACCAGGAGTTGCGCCAATTGCAAAGAGACCTTATAGGATGTCCATACCAGAAGCAATTGAGTTGAAGGAACAACTTAAGCAACTACTAGAACACGGCTACATCCATGCTAGCAGCTCACCATGGGGAGCTCTAGTACTATTCTAGAAAAAGAAAGATGGAACACTTTGACTATGTATTGATTACTGACGATTGAATCAATCAACGGTCAAGAACAAGTACCCTATTCCTAGAATAGATGAGCTTCTTGATCATCTTCAAGGTGCAAAGATCTTCTCCAAGATTGATCTCAGGTCATGTTACTATCAAATAAGGATCAAGGAAGAA
Organism: Lygodium microphyllum; assembly: GCF_053477565.2. Classification (NCBI taxonomy): domain Eukaryota; kingdom Viridiplantae; phylum Streptophyta; class Polypodiopsida; order Schizaeales; family Lygodiaceae; genus Lygodium; species Lygodium microphyllum. The sequence goes on along the minus strand of NC_141151.1, from coordinate 50,432,531 downwards.
GATATCCCCAAGACGGCCTTCAATACGAGATATGGGCACTTTGAGTTCCTAGTTATGTCATTCGGACTTATGAATGCACCTGCCACTTTCAACAGGTTAATGCAGGATATCTTTAGGCCATATCTTGATGGCTTCGTGCTCGTCTTCTTCAATGACACTTTAGTCTATTCTAAACATGAAGAAGATCATGAACCCCAACTTCAGATTATCCTTGAGACAATGAGGGCGCATAAGCTGTATGCTAAGATGGAGAAGTGTGCATTCTTCAAGTGTCAGATTGAATATATGGGATTAATAGTATCAACAGCAAATGAAATCTCAATGGACCCAGTCAAGGTCAGAGATGTGCTAGAATGGCCAATACCAACATCTGTCAAAGAAATACGTAGCTTTCTTGGATTGACAAGATGGTATAGGGTCTTCATAAAAAACTATGCTTTGATTGCAGCACCTTTGACGGACTTACTAAAGAAGCAAACAGCCATTGCATGGTCAACTCCCGAACAAAATAGCTTCGACAAATTGAAGCAAAGTTTGGTATCAACACCTATTCTAAAACTTCCAAACCTCAATAAAGAGTTTGATGTAGTAACTAATGCTAGCATACTTGCCTTGGGGTGTGTACTCATGCAGGAAGGTCATTTTGTAGCATACTCTTCAAGGAAATTAAAGAGTCATGAGAAGAATTATGCTACACATGATCTGGAATTGCTAGCTCTCATCCACTCTCTAAAGCTTTGGAGACACTACCTGTTGGGTAACAAGTTTACTCTAGTAACTAACCATAAGAGTCTCAAGTGGATCTTTACCTAGAACGAGCTCAACATGAGGCAACGTCGGTGGATTGAAGTACTGGAGGAGTATGACTTTGAAATCAAGTACCGGCCAGGAAAAGAGAATGTAATTGCCGATGCACTTAGTCACAAGGCATTTCTTAATTCCCTAATCTTGCAGAATCCATCAACAGCCAAATCTCTAGCTATAAAAGTATCTATGCCAAACAATCCAATACTTGAGTTAGCTAGAGAGGATGCATGCCATGACCCGGCTTACCAAACAATGCTAAGGGAGATCTCTATCAAGGATCAAAACCAAAAGTTGTAGGCTAAGTATCATGAATTTTCTATTGATAGTGGACTTGTCTACTATAGAACAAGGCTGTGTATACTAGTAATCCAGTCACTTAAGCAGAAAATATTGTGGGAAGCTCATGGTTCCCCTTTCGCAGGACATCCTGGCTATACCAAGACTCTTAATGCAGTTAGGAAGAGCTACCATTGGGAGAGGCTTAAAGGTGACGTTCTCAAATATATCACCGAGTGTTTGTCTTGTCAACGTATCAAAGCCGAATATGTCAAGATGCTAGGGAAGCTGCAACCGCTTGGACATCCCCCAAATGAAATGGGAATTCATCAGTATGGACTTTGTTGTTGGCCTACCCCAAGTTCAGGGAGGATACAACTCCATCGTGGTTGTGGTTGACATGCTTACTAAGGTTGCACACCTTATTCCAGTAAAGACAAACTATAAAGCCTCAGACATTGCAAGATTGTTTATCAAGGAGATATTCAAGCTACATGGGCTACCAAGAAGAATCGTTAGTGATTGCGATTCTCTCTTCACATCACACTTCTAGAGAGCCATCTTTGAAGCCATTGGGACTAAACTTGCTTTAGCACCGCTTACCATCCCCAAACGGATGGACAAACAGAGTGAGTAAATCAAGTCATGGAGGACATGCTTAGGGCATATTACTGTCATGAGCCGAAGAGGTGGATTTAATACTTGCCTTTAGTTGAATTTTCCTACAATGCTTCTTACCAACAAAGCATTCAGATGACCCCTTTCCAAGCATTTTATGGTCATGACTGTAGAAGTCCCCTAAACTTCTCAGATCCAACCTTGAGGGTTGAAGCTTCAAGGCAAATGTTGGAAGAAATGGATGACCAAATAAATTCAATAAGATAGGACATCCAAGCTGCCAAGGATAGACAGAAGGCCTATGTAGATTTGAAGCAGCAAGATAGAGTCTTCAAAGAAGGAGATATGGTCTTCATTCGCGTACGCCCTAAGAAGAGTTCCCTATCCTTGGGAGATTGCAAGAAGCTAAGTCCAAGGTATTGTGAACCTTACAAGATCCTCAAATGCCTAGGGCCTAATGCCTATAAACTGCAACTCCCTGAGAACCTAAAGATTCATAATGTATTCCATATCAGCCTATTGAAAAAGTATGTACCCAATCTTAACCATGTACTTGATGACCAACAAGTTGTAATCCCTAGTCAAGGAGTCCTTGAACTAAGGCCTGACAGGATCTTAGATGTTAGGGAGAGACAATTGAGATCCAGAACCTTGAGAGAATGCCTCGTCTAGTGGAAAGATTATCCCGAAGAGGATGCCACTTGGATAGATGAAGGCACTCTCAACTATCAATATCCCCAGTTTATCTCGAGATGAGGACATCTCGATTCCTCTAAGGGGGAGAGAATGTAATGATCTAATTCTATTTTCCCTTTTCACAAGTGAGTAGGGCATATGGATAATTTTTCTTAAATATAAAAGATTTTTTTTTTAAATTTCCCCTCTCCTCTAGCCGAAGCTGCAGGAAGAGGGGATTAGTAAGTAGGCAAGCTCCTTGCTGGAGCTTGCCAAGGCTTTGGCGCATGCCCGTTGACACGCAGCCAGGGGGAGGATCCTATCCCCTCCCCCTATATAAACCAGAGGAGGCTGGCCTTAAGGGAAGAGGAGAGGAGGCGCTGTAGCATCATAGAGGGAGAGAGTGAGTCTCTTTGTTCAACTCGTGAGGGAGGGAAGTTGCCGCTGCAGCCGTTGTATACCAAGCCATCGACGCCCTCTGCCATCACGACTGCGCCCCTAGCCATTGGAATGCAGTTGATTGGCATTGTCCCCCCCCCTGCGTGGCGTAGAAGCTTTAGAAGCTTCCTGGGGGGAAGCTTCTAAGGGGCTTCATAAGCCCCCTTTCCCCCCCAATTAAAGTTGACCTTAAAGGTCTTATTAAACACCCCCACCCCCCCCCCCCCCCCCCCCACATCTTAAAACCCCCTTAGGCCCTTCCTATGGCATCTTGAAAAACACCCCCTCCCCCCTTAAAATTCCTCTCTAAGGCTCCCTTAGGTCCTTTTCCCCGCAAAAAAAGATTACCCTTAAAAGGCCTTTCTTTCCCCCCTGTGTTTTTTTTTTTAAATCCCCCTTAGGCCATGCAAAAATAACCCATCTAGCTCTCCCATACTTTGTTTTTCTTTCCCCACACGTAAAAGAAAGGAGAATGTTGAGGGTCGTTTGACACCTTCCTTTCCCACTCAAAAGCCCTCGTAAGGGATTCCACACCTTTTTATTCCCCATTCATGCGAGTCTTTACAAAGGCCATTAAGCCTTTCCCATGGCTTCAATGGGTCTTAGTCATGAGGCTAAACCTCATGCTTTGCCACTACTATACATCCACAAACAATCATTATATTTTTCCTTATTTTTATAGGACGCATTTCTATTTTTCCTCTTATTTTTGCCATTTTCTTGATTTATTTGTCAATAAAATATGCTATTTTCTTATTTTTCCTGTTCCAATCACTTCAGCATACTAACATTCAATTTATCTTCCATTTTCTCCCCATGGGAACACATTTCACCCACCCGAAAGGGAAAAACTACCATTTTACCGCTTAAAAATCGCATTTCAGATTTTCAAGAATTGAATAGAGCATGTAAATCATTGGAAAATCAAAACTTTCTGATACACAACAATTACTCATGATGCAACAAGCACTCAAACAAATTTTCACCAATAAAAACATCATTATCATCATAAACTATAAAAAATCGTTCATTTTCTTCATAAAAATGATCATATCGTGTTTTTACGAAACCCAAGATGCCTTAAATGATTGCATAACTAGTAGACGGAGCCTCCATTGCTCTCAATCCAATGCTGCACCTCAATCTTCAGCATCTCCATCAATATTCATCACCGTTCCTTCAATCTCCTTCCATGTTCCTCCTTCAAGATAGTGCACATGAACAGCCCATAGAGAGGAGAGAGAGGGAGGAGAGAGAAAGACTAGATTCTGATCTCTTCATCTAGACAGCCATATCTCGCATGAAGACCGGCGATAGAATCAGGAAAGAGGGAGAAGTTGGTGGGTATTGTCGATTCCATGGATTCTTTGCAGCCCAGAATCATAATGTGTGAGGGGGGGGGGAGGGAAATTTGCGCCGCGTTGCTGCTGCCGCCATGTCTCCACCATGTCCATGAAAAATGAGGGAGGAGGGGGGGGGAGGGGGGGGGTTAAAGTCCCAAAGGGCAACCCCCTTTGGTCTTAAATTTGTCCACCCTTTCAAATCTTGGCCAATTTTTGGCCTCTTCCTCGTCCGGACTCCATTTCAGCCTCTGAAAAATCCTGCACATCCATCTCGTCATCCCGCACTGACTAGCAGCTCCTAGCATCCCGCACTACAGTCGAAAAAATGATCAAAAATCCACAAGTGTCGCTCGAGCGCATTTTAAAAGCCGTCTTTCACTTGGTGCTTAAAATTGTCCTAGCTGCAGCCGTCGCCTTCGATGTTGAATATTTTTCCCCTAAATTCTAGATTTTTTTGCAAATTTTAGGCACATCCCAGGCTCAAAACTCTACTCTCATTGGCGACCATGGGATAGGGCGACTTAGCCTGTCGAATCCCACAACAAATCTGTACAAAACAACGAAACGAAGCATCAAGCTGATACAAAATAGATACATATTAAAACACAGCACAATGCTCACCCTAATGAAATCCACAAGGAGTAGGCCTAGCATAATCCGATAGAAGGTCCAAATCTAGTCACTAACCGACTGCTCCAACATGGCCAAACTAAAAAGCACTATCAAAGAGGTTGCTCTAAGTGGTGGTTTGAACTACCTACCTAACTAAGGACAACACACCCCAAAAGCTCATACTAGGCGAGGACTCCTATAGCCTGATCGAGAAGTATTTCCTTTTAGCACATTTCTTCTTTTAGGTTTTTAGTTTCCCATACTCGGGCATGTAAAAAGGAGGGAGCTGAGCCTAGTGACCCAAGGAGAATAGGGCATCGGCCCTGGGTCCTGTCTCGGTATCCAAGAACCTACCAAGCCCTCGCGAGGCGACACTTAATCCTTTTCTACCGCTCACTTTTATTTTCGCTCCAACCTACCTTACTTTCTTCTTTTCCAGCGAGACGCCACCCCTAGGAAGACAAGGCATGGGCCCCGGGTCTGACTCGTCCCCAGGAACCTACCAGGCCTCCGCAAGGCGATGATCAACTCCTTATAAAATTTCCTTTCTTTGCTTTTCTATTTTTATAGGGGTTAGAATCCCTTTTTACACACCTTTGCATATATTTATTTTCCTTCCAGATATTCAGGGTTCTATCATCATCATTTTCCTTCGACAGGCTTCTCTAACTGCCTCACAACTAACAAGAACTTCTAGAACGGTTGCCTAGCAGGCTAGCAGAACAGGGTCACTAGGACTACTTTCTGAAATAGGTCTCTCGATGCCTAGGAATGTATTTACAGGAGGCAATGACTACTTAGCCCTCCCTCAGACAAACCTAACCTAAACCTGGGACTTCATGCCTTGGACACCGGTCCCCAACAAGAAAAGAAAATCCCCTACAAGTACACAAACACATATGGCATAAAAACACGTTACTCGTAAAGAAGAGATATCACCTGGATAGGGCCATGAGAAGTCTCCACGTGACATAGGCTCCTTCCAAGCTCTTCTTTGAATCTTTTCTAGCACAGGACTAAAACAAGAAACCATTAACCACACCTGTACTAAACAGACGACTGACCCTCTTGGCCTAATGAAATAAAACATTACATGACAAAAAACTGATCGGCCCTCTTGGCCTAAGGAAATAAAATATTTAAAACCTCACAAAACTGGTCCTCTTGGCCTAACGAGATCAAACAGAATAGCAACTACACATACTGCCCCGAAACAGTACAGATATACAATAATATGCTCATTTTCAAGAAGGAAAAGAGGGCTCGCAGCCCTAAGCTAAATGCATAAGATTATGACCCATCCCTCCTACATATATAGCAAGAGGCGTATGCATAACATGTTGTCTAATCAGCCTATGGGTCTAGGATAATAATGGTAGATGGGTCTCGGCTACTCTTTGCATCACCCATATCAACCATCGCCTTCCATATATTGCATGCTCTGATAACATTCCCCACAAGCGACTGGGTCCTGTCACATTATTGATAGCAATATCCAAACTACGACCACAGTTGAAGAAAATGTCTTCTTCATAGCAAGATTTACTAGTGAATCCGCAAATTGATTCCAGTAACGTGGAATCAGCTAAAGAGACACTCTCTCAAACTCCTCAAGTAGGGTCATCGCAGTTCGATGATACATACAAAGAATGGGATTCCGCACTGTGTATGTCCCATCTAGCTCATTCAAGATCAAGTGGGAATCCTCTTTTACTAACAACTGTCGAATACCACCTTGTTTGGCAATATGCAATCCCATAATCAAGGCTTTATACTCTGCCATGTTACTAGTTAATCCTACCCCAAGATAAGGAGCTAACTTCATCGTAACTCTACGTCGGGGATCTCGGATTACTAGTCCAACACTCCCTTTTTTATTAGGGCCCCTGGGATGCCCCCTCAAAATATAATGTGTACATCCACAATGGTTTTACACAGCTTGCCATCACGAACTCCTCTATTCTTAATTATGATAGTCAAAATTTAACATGTTTAGAGGGTGAATTGATGGCTCCATCCCACCTTCTTCATTAAACTCAATATGGATACTTGTCAGCACTCGTAAGCAGTGATGGCAGAAGACTTTGATCTCCCACACAAAGGTTCCGTTGTCTTGCTCAATCACTTTATATCCTTTGCTCCACCAGATAAGTTTCCCCTAATGGTATCTCTGCTCCAGATATGGGTACTCCAAATAAGGAATTAACCGCCCCATCAACCAGCTTTAAGCTCTTTTGCAGGTCTCAAATCAGCCCCAACATGGACTTGCAATGCATTTCTCCGTGTTAGCATACTTAGAAATAATAAGGTTTAATCTTATTAAGATTAACCTTATTTTTAAATTCTACTCCCTGCAAATCAGCTAGTAGAGCCGTAGACCTGTTTTTTCCTATCCTGACAATCTTGTAGGGTCCATCCCATCTAGGTTCCAGCTTCCCTGGAAACAGCTCCCTACGCGCATCGTAGTATAGAACTAATTGCCCTTTTTTAAATGTATACTTATTTGCTTTAAGGTTGTGCAACTGCTTCATCCGACGTTTAGCTACCTCCTGGTGTAATAAGCTCTGCAATTTCAATTTATCTAGGTGGGCTATGGTCGTAAAATTTTCAAAGAGTGCATCCTTGTTTCCCAAAGAGTTTTTGTTGCAAAACATATGGTTGGCAACTCGATTTCGAGGGGTAACATATAGTCTTCCCCATAAACTAATTTAAATGGAGTACGACCGGTAGCTCGCTTGAACGTTGTATTGTATGCCCATATTGCCACATACAACTTCCTGTCCTAGTCTCGTTTCTTCTCAGAGACTATTTTAAACAAGATATCCACAAGTTGCTTATTAGTACTTTCGACTTGCCCTTGGCTTGCGGATTATAGGGGGTCATTTTGTTATGCTTGATTTGCCAAGCTTCAGTCATCTTTTGATCACTTTATTCAAAAAGTGGATTCCACGGTCAGACACTAGTTCCTACAGTGGACCAAAACGACAGATAATTTGCTCTAAAAGGAAACTTACTGTCTCTTTTGCATTGTCCTGCCTCGTCGCCCGTGCTTCTGACCATTTTGTAAAATAATCAGTTGTGCTACTATAATGAACCTCTTCTTAGTAGACGATGGGATGATAGGAATGCTACCCATGATCTGGAACTATTAGCTGTCATCCATGCTCTCAAGCTTTGGAGACACTACTTGTTGGGTAACAAGTTTACCCTAGTGATGGATCATAAAAATCTTAAATGGATTTTTACCTAGAATGAGCTCAACATGAGGCAACGTCAATGGATTGAAGTGCTAGAGGAGTATGATTTTGAAATCAAATACCGGCTTGGAAAGAAGAATGTAGTTGCCGATGCACTCAGTCGCAAGGCATTTCTAAATTCTCTGATTTTGCAAGATCCATCAACAGCCAGATCTCTAGCCACAAAGGTATCCATGTCAAACAACCCAATTCTTGAGCTAGCTAGAGAAGAGGCATGCCATGATCCAACCTATCAGAAGATGCTAAGGGAGATCCATATCAAGGATCAAGACCCGAAGCTACAAGCAAAGTATCTAGAATTCTCTATCAATAGTGGACTTGTCTACTATAGAACGAGATTATGTATACCGGCAAGCTAATCACTCAAGAAGAAGATACTTTGGGAACCCCATGACTCCCCTTTCTCGGGACATCCTGGCTATGCCAAGACCCTCAATGCAGTCAGAAAGAGCTATTATTGGGAAAGGCTTAAAGGCAACATTCTCAAATATGTCATTGAATGTTTGTCTTGTCAAGGTATTAAGGCTGAACATGTCAAAATGCTAGGGAAATTGCAACCACTTAACATTCCCCAAATGAAATGGGAATTCATTAGTATGGATTTTGTTGTTGGCCTACCCCAAGTTCAGGGAGGATACAACTCCATTATGGTTGTGGTTGATATGCTCACCAAGGTTGCACATCTTATCCCTGTTAAGACAAACTATAAAGCCTCGGACATTGCAAGGTTGTTTATTAAGGAGATATTCAAAGTGCATGGGTTGCCCAGAAGAATCATTAGTGATCGTGACTCTCTCTTCACATCACATTTCTGGAAGGCTATCTTTGAGGCTATAGGGACTCAACTCTGTTTCAGTATAGCTTACCATCCCCAAACCGATGGTCAAACGGAGCGAGTCAACCAAGTCATTGAGGATATGCTAAGGGCACATTGTTGCCGCGAGACCAAAAAGTGGATTCAATATTTTCCACTGGTTGAGTTTGCCTATAATGCTTCTTACCAACAAAGCATTCAGATGACCCCTTTTCAAGCATTGTATGGGCACGACTGTCGTAGTCCTTTAAAATTTTCAAATCCAACCTTGAGGGTTGAAGCCTCGAAGCAGATGCTAGAAGACATGGATGACAAAATCAAGTCAATAAGACAGGACATCCAAGCCGCCAAGGACAGACAGAAGGCTTACATAGATCTGAAACGTCAAGATAGATCCTTCACTGAAGGAGATATGGTCTTCATTTGCGTACATCCAAAGAAGAGTTCCCTATCCTTGGGTGAATGCAAAAAACTAAGTCCAAGGTATTGTGGACCCTACAAGATTCTCAAGTGCCTAGGGCCTAATGCTTACATACTGCAACTCCTTGAGAACCTAAAAGTTCATAATGTATTCCATATTAGTCTACCGAAAAAGTATGTGCCTAACCCTAGTCATGTGCTTGATGACCAACAAGTTGTAATGCCTAGCCGAGTCCTTGAGCTACGGCCTAATAGGATCTTAGATGTTAGGAAGAGGCATTTAAGATCTAGAACCTTGAGAGAATACCTCGTCCAATGGAAAGATTATCCCAAAGAGGATGCCACTTGGATGGATGAAAGTACTTTCAACCATCAATATCCCCAGTTCTTCTCGAGATGAGGACATCTCGATTCCTTGAAGGGGGAGAGAATGTAATATTTCTGCCATGAAATATTAATGATTTTAGACCCCAAACATCTCGTGCAAAAGCAGTGTAATCTAATCTCCCACATCGTAAAATGTTGGTGGTTAAGTGCTTACCTCGCACGCACTTCAATAAACTCTAGCCGCATGGAGCACAAGAGCCGAGGCTTGAAACCCGTAGTTCCACGCGGGAACACCCTTCTCGGGAAAATGAAAAATGATAACGGTTAAATTTTGTGCAAATGTTTTTTTATTATTTACCTCCTCCCCTCAGCCGATGCATGGTAGGGGAGAGGAGTGTGAGAGGGAGTGGAGCTAAGTGGAGGAGAGAGGAGCATGGGAGGGGAGCATGCCACTAGCCACGTGTGTGGCTATCTTCTCCCCCCTCTATCTATATAAAATCCCCCTTAAGCTTGGAGGGGCGAGTTAGAGAGCTGCCACCCTGCATCGTGCTACCGCCATCAGCCGCCACGCCACACCACGTTGCTGCTGCGCCAGGCCACCTCGCCTCCACCTGCACCATCATCATCACAATCATTATCATCATCATCCTCCTGTTCATCATCATCTTCCCCCCTCTCCCAATCATCTTCTCTCTCCACGTAAGCTTTTGTTCAGAAGCTTAGAAGCTTCTTTAGAAGCTTCCAAACAAGGCTTCCTTAAACCCTTTTTATCCACACCATCTCGGATTTCCTAAAACCAAGTCCCTAAGACCCTGGTCCTGCGTGGGACAGGGAGATAATGGACAGACGTCGAATCGATACTCGGAGTGACTCAGATGAGAGTTTGTTACACTACATGGATCTAGAGCATGGCTATGGTGGTTCAAAGACGGGAAGAAGACTCATGTAGACATAGACATAGACTCTGACTGTCACACAAGTGAATTAGGTTTCAAGATTGAGACTTGAACTCATAAACACAATCTTGTGTGTGTGGACAATGACACTAACACTTTACTGAAAAGAAAAGAGTACTCTCATTGAATTAAGAAAAGGAAGCAAGTACAATGCTTGATAGGAAAGTAATAAACTATAATAGGCTCTATTGTGCATATGGGATAGGTAAGCCTGCATGTCCTTAGCCCTGAAGCTCCATACAAAGAGGCTGTTAGTAGGTGTGATTGTCTGAATCTCAACACCCCTCCTCAATCACAACCAGAAAGGCACAAATTGTATAGAGGCTATAATGAGAACCACCTGCAAAGTGTGGGTACACCACAAATATGGTAGACACCAGAGGCTGTCGTAGAAAAAAGCTAAGTGTGGGCACCAAAACATGGTGGACATTGAGAGGCTGTAACAGGGGCCTCACAAAGTGTACAGGGACTGTAATGCCAAGTTACATGGGGAGTTTACAAAGCTTATGTTTGAGACATTAGGGCTAGGAAATACAAAACCAAAAAAGTCTATTTGAATAGAAGGACCGATGAGGTTTGTCCTTCTCCTGGTGGTCTTCATCTTCTTCTTCTTCCTTTGCTCCATTTTCTTCTTCTTCTTTGAATGCAACTAGATAGGCCTTTTGGGACCTCTTTCTTGCATGCAAAAACTTCTCAGTGTGTCCAGTCCTTTTTGCAGAAGTCACAGAAGAGCTGATCCTTCTTGCCTTTGTACCTGTTGCCAACATATAATGCATGCTCATCTCTAGAGGTACTTGGTTATTCCTTAGTTTTTAGCTTATTTTCCTCTTCTAACGGTGATGCCTGGATATCAACAAGTTCAGGATTTGGCATGTTGATTAAAGTTGTTGATACATTATTATATTCAGGAGGCAAACTCTTATGTAGAACACTGATGCAAACATCTTCTTCCATTTTAATGTTGATTCCTGCAAGCTGGGTTAAAAGTCCTTCCATGTAATTTAGATGTGTGGCAAGTGATGTGCTGGACTTCATTTCAAGCCCGAAAAACTCAATCAGGAGACCATACTTTGATGATTTAGACAGTGCACCGAACAAGGTGTCAAGTCTCTTCCATGTATCTTGTGAGGTCTCACAGTTATCCACATGGTGGATATAGATGTCATCTAGCTCCAGTTTGATAATGGCCTGGGCTTTGTCATCATTCTTTTTCCAAGTAGTTGCAAGGTCCGCATCCTGAGGTTTCTTCTCTTTGCCATTTGTGATGGCCCAGAGACCCTTCTTCATCAAGATGAGCTTGATGCAGGTTTGCCAGGTGTGAACCCAACTCCCTTGAACCGAGCCATCAGTGAGTCTTTTCCCATGTTGGAGAGCTGGAGCAGTAGCAAATCAGTTCCAAGATTCTCAGATTTTACAAGTGAAAGAGCACATTACAATGTGTCAAGAGACACAAGTAATGGTAGTGTGAAAATACACTATGTCCGACTTGATATTAAGCTTAAATCTTCCTGTTCGGGTCTTTGATCCTTTGTCGATCTTTTTTGGGTCCTTCCCCTCCTTGATTTGATGCTGGGGCAGTAGATCAAAGTGACAATGGGTTGCTCTAGGTGGCAGGGGAGAGAAAATGATGAGATTTTTGAGCTTTGATAAAAAATGGCTATGGCTGACAGTTTAGGGTTTCAGACAGGGGCCTTGGTTTTTGCTCTGTGTGGGCTGAATACTTGATCATTTTTCAAACTTTTTTTATGGAGAGAAAGCTTATCTCATGACTTTCATTGCCCCATAACCAGCATCAGGTCAAGCAGCAGCCACGCACGACGATGAAACACAGACATGCGCAAATCGGGAAGATCTCGAAAATTTTGATAATGCTGAGGGCAGAGGTGGCTAATGTCAGTGGCCATGGTGCTGAGCTGCTACACCTTAACCATAGGAAGAGGTCTTTAGAAGGAATCATCAGTTGATATGCTCTATATTGAGAGATCCAATGACTCCAAGTGAGTTGGGTCCTATTGGCTATGGAGGACACATTAGGCAGAAGTTGAGAAGATTGACAATGCTGAGCTCTAACATGTGCAATGCTTAGGTGTGAGATGCCATGGAGGAGATTTGGAAGTAGAAAAACATTTTCCCAGAAGGAATTGCAGTGAGATATGACTTGTGGAGAGAGATCCAAGAGCTTGAAGCAAGCAGGGTGCAGGCTGGCTATGGCTGCCAAAGAAGATCAAGTAGAGATGAAGGTGAGAAATGGAACCATGAGCTGGTCTTGAGTTGACCTGAGGTTAAGATGAGCTGAGAGAGAACAGAGAAGAACTAAGCCAAGCTAAGCCATGCCCGATTGGGCTCTGATACCATGTGAGACTACATGGATCTAGAGCATGGCTATTGTGGTTCAAAGACGGGGGAAGAAGACTCATGTAGACATAGACATAGACTCTGACTGTCACACAAGTGAATTAGGTTTCAAGATTGAGACTTGAACTCATAAACACAATCTTGTGTGTGTGGACAATGACACTAACACTTTACTGAAAAGAAAAGAGTACTCTCATTGAATTAAGAAAAGGAAGCAAGTACAATGCTTGATAGGAAAGTAATAAACTATAATAGGCTCTATTGTGCATATGGGATAGGTAAGCCTGCATGTCCTTAGCCCTGAAGCTCCATACAAAGAGGCTGTTAGTAGATATGATTGTCTAAATCTCAACAGAGTTGCTGGAACGAGATTACTGCATCAAATGGCCCCCAAACAAAAGACGCGAGGCACACACGCGGGAGCTTCTACTCCAAGTTCGCGTGTGGATAACACCCCGAACCTCAATACCCAGGTTCTTAGAAATTGATTTCGCATGGAAAGAATGTATTTAAGCATGTCTTTAATACATGTAGTTGAGTTAAATACATTTGGAAATTTTAAACGCAATTATCCATTCGTTTATGAAGTTAGTGCATGTCATGCCTTTGAAAAATGCTTGCACTTCCAAGTTGAAATCCCAAACGCATATTGCATAGGTTATAAGGTGGATTTGTCTATATGCATCCTTGATTTTCTCGCCAAAAGGAAACAATGCATAATGCATTCAGATAATAATCTCCTAGTTGTGATTTGTATGAGTTAATCATTGACGTCCATTAGATGTTGTCCAAGAAGTTGCATTGCATGAAAAGGATTTATGTACCTTGCAAGTTGCATGCGATGTTAATTACATCCTAGGTTGGGTTAAGTGCTGTAGGACAGATTAAGTCAACAATAGTCTTATGACATTCGTCATGTGTGGACTTCTTTTATTGAAGTTTGTATTTAGAAAAAGATGCATTTCATATTAAAGCTTGAATTCAATGCATTAAGCGAAGGGTTATGAGCATAGTTCTTGATGAAATTCAATGTAGGTTTTATATGAGTTAGCCCTAAATTGTCAATCTTTATAGTTTAGCCAAGGAAAAAAAATGGTCATTGTATATTTTATAGTTGCATAGAAGGAAATAGTCTATGAATGGCATACTTGCATGCAATGTTGTATCTTGAATTTATTTATTTACATCTCTTAGGAAAAGTATTTGCATCTCTTCTAAGGAAAGATCACCTCTTGTTGCAAGACCATTAGATCGATTAGGTAATTTGCTTGCAAACGTGTAACTTAAGGGATGATCACCTCAATGTGCTAGGTAGAGTTAAGCCGCGTTAAAATTTTACCTAGTATCGCACTCGACAAACCGACTTAATATTTTCAATCCTAAAAATCCTACCCACATTCACGGAATGTTAGGGTTAGTTAAAATGCAAGAACGATCTAGGGTTTTTATCCTAAGGATCATTTGGCCAAATACTAGACTTCCATTTAAATTTAGAAACCCTAGGGTCAAATGTTGTTGGCCTAGTATGGTTAGGGTTGGGTTGGATCTAGAGGACCCCTAAACACTACATCTTGACCAAACGTATTTCTAGACCAAGGAACGTCGTTTGATGGGAGAAATGATCCCGCAAGTCAGATGCGACTCCTATGCAACAAGTTGCAACGTCACATGGTTTTGTGTTAAATCACAAAATAGAATTGCCATACCTTAGAATGAGGTTGGCAAGTCCTAAGTTCAAGTCAAACTATCTTGAGGATGAGTAGTCATCCCGCTACATCACCTTTCCTTGAGGCTGATTTGCCAAATTAGGGAAGCTATGTATCGGCTAGCAAGAAACCAATCAAGTTAGGGCGACAAGGTTGCCTAGGATTTACTGTCTTAGTTTAAGGAACCTAAGGTGCTTGTTAATTTGGGTTAACATGGTATAAGCCCTAACCCAAGGATAAAAGGGTAAACAAACAATAAACCCTTGGGGATCTTGCCAAGTCACAATTGATCTCGGATCAAATGCTGGATGTGTTTGGAGAGAAGGATTCACACCTTAGCAGTTGGCCAAACAAACAACCACTGGATTGATTGTGTTTGTATAGTTAGGAGCACTGTTTGTACTTCTTTGCTCAATGAACTAAAGATGGAAAAATAATTAACCATCATGTGGCCTGATGTATTCATGCATGGGATGCATCATGGTGGAGGATGCTTGAAGATGCAGTCTTGAGAATGTATATGCAACCATTGGTAGTTGAAGGCCTATGCTTGGATTGTGTATGAGATGCCCATACTTGGTCATTTTGGCATTGATGTTTATGCTTATGGTTAGTAGAGGTATGTTGATGTAAACAGTGATTTTGGCTATTAGAAATGTATCATGTCATCATAACAAAGGCTTTAGTCAAGCACTAAAGGACTTCCTACCCTTCCCTTGACTCCTACAACGTGATATGAGCTTTCTACTTGCAATTACAGAGGTGTACTTGATCCTAGAGTAAAATTGAAAGTCTCACAGGGTGCTTACAAGTCGTATTACCAAGATTATTGCTTAGTTTGGAAGTTTAATTAGGACCCCGGAGGGTATTTATAGACCCAAACAAGCCTCTTACAATTGCAAACAAGGTGTTGGACTACGTAATTCAACCACACATTTCTTATTACAGAATTTTATGTGTAAGACCTGTTATTGCATGCTTATACTCATTGAGTAGAGATGATCAAGAGCTTTGATTTTGAGTGAGAAAATTATGCAATTAGAGTTATGTAGCTCAAGATATTACCATTTTTTGTGATAGGGGATCATATTGGACTACACTTTGCAATGGTAGTGTGAATAAGGGAAAAGTAAAGGCAAATGAAGATGTACACCAACAAATCAGGGATGTCAGGGACTTAGAAGCTAGAAACAAACTTGGAGTCAATTATGAAGATTATTTGCAAGACATGGAAAGCCTTAGGGGCTCTAAATTGTGCCTTATGTTTGCACAAAACAATATATGCTGAAAGACGTGAAACTGTGATGGCAAGCGTAGCAGTAAACATAGTCATCCATGTAGAAATGATGAATGAGATGCAACAAATGCAAGTCACCATGGGTACACTTGTTGGCCAATTCAGTAAGTGGATGGAATCTTATATGAAAGGAAAAAAATCAAAAGGATAGATCACATTTACATGCTGAAAGAGAGACTCTCCCATCAGAAAATGTAAACTCTCGAGGTATCTTGGGGAAAATGGGTATTCCTACCACTAGTTTTGAGCATGGGGAGCCTTCACATAGGCAAGAAGAACCAATGGGCAATGCAATATGGGGTACTTCTCAAATTCTACAAGGTCTCATGCCTTCCACAAGATTTCAACACTATTTTGGAAGAAATTATTCTAATAATAGCACCATCCTTGGAAACCATACTGATTAGCCTCAATTTCGATAGTTTGAACAGCCCTCTCACCATGAATAGGAACTAAGGGATAATATAATTTTCTCTGAGTTCAATGGTCAATCATCCCCCATAGAACTTGAAGAGTGGATCTCAAAACTTAAGGATTACTTTGACATTTTTCCAAGGAGTGACGACCAAAAGATGCACATTGCCATATACATTTGGAAGGATTTTCTCACATGTGGTGGCCGTATATAAAAAGAGAAAATCAACAAAAAGTAGATACTTGGGTTGCATTCAAGGCACTTATGGTGCAAGTGTGAGAAAACACGAATCTAGATCATAACTGTAGCTATGGAGGTTGGAACTCAAAGTACAAACTCATGAAGACATAGACTAGACAAGACCAATTGTCACACAAGTGAATTAGGTCCCAAGACTGAGACTTGGACTCATAAATAAACACATTCTTGTGTGGAAGGACAATGACATTGTCACTTGATTGAAAGGACAATAGCATTTCATTCAAAAGTGAACCAAGTACATGTCTTTATAGCATTCCAACTTCTCCACTATCCTCACTGTGCATATGGGATTCACGACATCTCTTCCTAGAGCATACATAAATTGTTATTTCTTAACACCCCCTCAAATGATGAGTCCCTACACTTGCTGGCTTTTGTCCCCCCTACAAATAACCTGGCTTGGGTGACTAGCTCATTGGTAGCCTAGTCAAGTTAAAGCTTGAGACTTTACATATTTGGCAAGGGTTTTTACAAAGTAAATCCACTAAGGGAAACATAGAGATCCAAATTGGGAACATAATTTCTTAGAACAATCTGTCAGAGTTGTTGACAGTAATGGAAGCATCTTCTTCTTCTTCTTCATTCATGAATTGACTTTCATGGTGGTCATTCTGCATCTGTTGTGCTCTTTTCTTGTGAAATCATTCATTGGCAATAAGACCAGTCTTATCATAGTAATAGCATGTCATCCGACTTTTGTTGTCAATGTTGAATCCTCGACCTCTTCCTTTGGGTCCAGCAGCTCCTTTAGCGTATAAGAGATTTTTCCTTGAACTAGTTTCTTTTACATCTTTGCTTTTAAATTTTCTTTCTCCATCAAGTAGTGAGTGCTCAATGTCTTTGAGTGAGAGATTGGAAACATTACTTAGTATTGAAACAAGGTTCTCATACGGTTTATGATTTGATGCCTTAGTGTGTACATGGGTGATTCCATAGCGGGTGATTCCACAAAATACATATTGAATTAATAAATATTTATGAGTTTAGAGTGCGTACTCGTAATAAATTAAGGTTAGGATTGATTTCTAACCAGTTGATTTATTTATGTAGCTGAAGACTGCTAGGTATTCACTTTTGTTGGTTTAATTGTATTATTTTACTAACGATTGTGAATGCTTCAGTTGATGTGTAGAGATAGCAGCAGTGTGGCGGAGGAAAGCATTGGAGGATAGCGAGTATTCGATTTATCACTTATATTTTGATAGGCGCATACCTTAGGCATGGCGCCTATATTTTGTCGCGCCTATTTATTGAGGCATTGGATATTTATTTATTATTTTGTATGTGCATGGACGCACGATTATGTTATTTGTATTTGGACATTGTATTGGGTATGCCTGACTCTTTGGGCACCGCCCATTAGCTTTATTTCTATTTTGTGCTAAAGCATACTCAAAAGCTAAAAGCTTGCTATTTGGTAATTTGGGCTATTATTTGAGCTTGAAGAGGATTAATACATAAAATACATGCTTTGTGGAGCGCTCACACAAGGCATGGGGGGAGATTGCACCCAATTGGTCTCTTGTTCATGTCGTGCATGCTTTTTACCTTGAGTTTTGTGCAAAAAGTAGAGTTCTACTGTTCTTGGGGACCTTCCGGCATTCACTACGCAAGCGTACAGCATTCGATCTGTGCACCAATGGTATCAGAGTGAAGCTGAGATCAAGAAACAGCGGAGGACCACTCCTACATTCTCTTCTTCAAGTCGTCAAGAAATAGAGATAAGCCATATTTCTTGCCAAGCTTAAAAGCTTAAATCTTAAAATTTTCAAAGCTTAGTCAATTAGAAGCTTTACTTAAGCTTCAAAACGATTGATTATCAAGGATGTGAGGACATTTCGGGTGCCGATTTTTCCGCCGAGGACATATTCATGTCCTCAAAATTGATGACTGGTTAAGAAGCATAAAGCTTCTTAATCCCCTAAATCATCTAAGGTCATTCAACTATTCAAGTCTTCAAAGTTCTTTCAAGTCAAGTTCTGCAAGTCAGATAAAGCAACTAAGTTTTGCAAGTTCTGAAACTCTGCAAGTTAGACAAGTCATCTGAAGTCAAAACTGACTTCTGTTCAAAACTCATAGAAGGACTGTTCCTGCACAGAAACTCCGAACTGCAAAAGGTACTCTTCGCATACGTAGGTTTGCTGAACCATTTTCAGCAGACCTGGAAGGATAAAACACAAATTTTTCAAAGATTATAAATCCCGCAATAGTCAAAGATGAAGATTGTGAAAGCCACACACAAAAATATATAAGCT
The DNA here is from genome assembly GCF_053477565.2 of Lygodium microphyllum. Taxonomy (NCBI): domain Eukaryota; kingdom Viridiplantae; phylum Streptophyta; class Polypodiopsida; order Schizaeales; family Lygodiaceae; genus Lygodium; species Lygodium microphyllum. The sequence continues at coordinate 50,413,699 of NC_141151.1, read as the reverse complement.
TTGTATACCCGATTTTGAGCTACGCTCATCTAGCTAACTTGATTTTGAGAGTGAGAGGTCTTTTGAGTTCTGTAGGATAATGGAACCACATATGGATGATTTAATGGTTGGCTGAAGGCAATCTACCTGAACATATAATGGAGCAAAAGCTGGACTTAATTATGATGTAGTTGGATGAAAAACGACGAGCTAGGCAAGCATTACAAGTTCAATTGGCTAATCGACCTGACTACTTACAAAGAAGAACCTCAATCTGAAGACCTTATTCGACGTACCATCGATGCGACTCTCGAAGCTCAATCCATCCACAAGGAAACAAAGATAAGTAAAAGAAATTTCAAATTCCGTACTTTCAATGGCACTCGAGAGTGAAAAACAGTTATTGCATTCATTAGTCAGTTTGATGACTATTTTCATGAGGAAACCTATGCAGAAAAAGATAAAATCAAGTGTGTCACTAATCATTTAGTGGATAGAGCATCTCTTTGGTGGACTATGGTTCGTAAAAGTATAGATTGTCCCACTACTTGGGAGAATTTCAAGAAGAAGTTTATGCACAAATTTCTTCCTCCACAATTTCATGAAAAAGCCATAAAGCAATGGGACCTTCTTCAGCAACGTGATCGTGAGCCTATTCCTCAGTACACCGAACGTTTTTGGAATGCATTATTCCAGTTATGCATGCTTGAAAACGTACCTGAAGCAACACACAAGCGCAAGTATATGTCTGGATTACTTGGGCATTACTATGCTGAATTTAGTATGTTCAAGCCTGCAACTCTTGAAGACGCAATTTCATTAGCTCATGACATTGAAGACAAGCTGCGAGGAAGAGACAAGTGTCCACAACAATTCCAAGCCAATGGTAACTATGGATCTAAGCAATTCAACTCAAATTTTAGAAGATTTAATCAATGTCATTTTCCTTCATCATCTTTCCGTAAAACTTGGGCAAATCCACCTGCTTTACCATCCAATACCAACCAAAACCCCAAGCCTATTCCACAGCCAAATCCTAATATCCCTAGACTTCCCACCATTTCAAACAATGTAACCAAAGCCAAACCTATAGTATGTTATAAATGCCACCAAACTGGACATCTAGCAGCAAATTGCCATTCGAAGAAGCCACATGTCCATATCAACTACCTTGGAGTAATGGAAGATGAAGAACATGAAGAAATGCCTAATTTCACAGAAGATGAGGATGACATTACTACTCCTTCGGATACTTTACCAGGTATGCCAACTCCACATTCTTTATTGACAATGAAATGTTTAGTGCATAGAAAGGAAAAGATTATTTTGCATGATGATGGTAGTACTCATGATTTTATTTCTGCAAAGCTAGTAAACGAATTGAAATTACAGACTGTACCTACGCATTATCGCATTAAAGCAGCATTCTTAGGCACTAGGTATAATGGTACACAGAAAGTGCATGACTTAGAAATTCAAATTGGTGAATACACTGAAAGAAGAAATTTTCTAGTTGTACCACTATAGTCCAGTGACATTATTTTAGGTATGCCTTGGCATCATCAGCATAACCCTGATATAGACTATTCCACACATTCAATTAATATTCAATTTCAAGGAAAACATATTACATTGTATGGTATGCATGCATCTAATGCTTTTCCACTGCTTTCGCATACTCAAGCTAAACGTGCATTACGCAAAAGTAGTAAATCTTATCTCATTTGGGTGAATGAACTGCAAGTTAAAGAAAACCATATGCACCCTAGGCATAAAAATTTCTTGCACACTTTAAAGACTGTTTTGTGGAAGATCTACCACCTAGTTTACCTCCTTCACATCTAGAAGACCATAAAATAGATTTGATGGGAAAAAGTTGATAGGGATGCCTGTCCTTTTCGGGCTTTTCATTAATTTAGTGTGTACATGGGTGATTCCATAGCGGGTGATTCCGCAAAATGCATATTAAATTAATAAACGTTATGAGTTTAGAATGCGCACTCGTAATAAATTAAGGTTAGGATTGATTTCTAACCAGTTGATTTATTTATGTAGCTGAAGACTGCTAGGTATTCACGTTTGTCGGTTTAATTGTATTATTTTACTAATGATTGTGAATGCTTCAGTTGATGTGTAGAGATAGCAGCAGTGGCGGAGGAAAGCATTGGAGGATAGCGAGTATTCGATTTATCACTTATATTTTGATAGATGCATACCTTAGACATGGCGCCTATATTTTGTCGCGCCTATTTATTGAGGCGTTGGATATTTATTTATTATTTTGTATGCGCATGGGTGCATGATTATGTTATTTGTATTTGGACATTGTATTGGGTATGCCTGACTCTTTGGGCACCGCCCATTAGCTTTATTCCTATTTTGTGCTAAAGCATACTCAAAAGCTAAATGCTTGCTATTTTGTAAATTGGGCTATTATTTGAGCTTGAAGAGGATTAATACATAAAATACATGCTTTGTGGAGCGCTCACACAAGGCATGGGGGGAGATTGCACCCAATTGGTCTCTTGTTCATATTGTGCATGCTTTTTACCTTGAGTTTTGTGCAAAAAGTAGAGTTCTACTGTTCTTGGGGACCTTCCAGTATTCACTACGCGAGCGTATAGCATCCGATCTGTGCACCATGATTAACACTGGCAAGTAGCACTGCTATTACCTCATCTTCATCAAAGTTCTTTTTAAGAGTTACTAGATAAGTTTTAAGGTCTTGAACTTATTGGTGCACAGATATGATGCTGTATGTGTGTGTAATGAGCGCTGAAAGGTCCCCAAGAACAAAATAAGTCTATTTTTGCACAAAAAACAAGAGAGAAGACTTGCACAATATGAAGCAAAAGACTAATTGGGTACAATCTCCCCCCATGCCTTATGTGAGCGCTCCACAAAGCATGTATTTTATATATTATTCATCTCCAAGCTCAAAAAATAGCCCAATTTACAATTAGCACGCTTTAGCTTTTGTGTTTGCTTTTGTCCCACTAAAGAATTAAAGCTATTGGGCACCCAAAGAGTCGGGTTGTGCCCAAATACAATGTCCAATAACAAATATTTAAATCGTGCGTCCATGCGCATACAAAATAATAAATAAATGTCAGGTGCTTCAATAAATAAGCACGTAAAAATAAATATTGGTGCCACGCCTAAGATGCGCACCCATAAAAATGATAATTTCTTTTAAATAACTTGAATACACGCTATTGCCTAGTGCTTCCCAATGCCACTGATGCCTACTCTACACATCAACTAAAGCCTTCACAATTGTTAGAATATAATAAAATTAAATCAACAAAAGTGAATACCTAGCAATCTTCAGCTACAAAATAAATAAATTGGTTAGAACTCAATCCTAACCTTAATTCATTACGAGTGCACACTCTAAACTCATAAAAGTCTATTAATTTAAATATATATTTTGCAAAATCACCCGCTATGGAATCACCCACTTGCACATTAAACTAACAAGACGCCCGAAAAGGACGGGCATCCCCATCGACTTTTTTCACAAGGAATCCACCTTGTGTATGAGCCTCGGCAATAAATATAATTTTACGGAATCCACCGCAAAATCTCACGAAATCCAGCATGGAATATATCTCCTAGCATCATATCCCTAGGGTGGGATAGCAATTGTCCTCAATTGCTATTAGCTTAATGTGGAGCCAATAGTGAGGGGTAAGCACTTAGATCTTGAGCGTGCATCCATTGGGCCTCTTCAACAAGATGATTTTTAAACTTAACCAAATATCTAGAATATCTACGACTAGTTCTAGTGGTCATAAAGTCACTATCTAGAATAGTTTCAAGCCAAAGGATTTCAGTTTTTTCTTCTAGTAAAGGAGGGTTTTCATAGACAGGGTGTACATGTAATTGCCCTCTAAAAGGTCGTAATAAACTGATATGAAAAGTATTGTGAATTTTCCAGTGTTTTGGTAATTCTAGTTTAAATTCATTGTCATTGATTTTGTGAATGATCTTAAAAGGTCCATAAAATCTAGGAGCTAACTTTACAACAGGGTGTTTGTCAACACTTTGTAATCTTCTCTTTTCAATACGTAACCAAACATAATCATCAACTTTGAAACTCATAGCTTTTCTTTTCTTGTCGGCTTATTTTGTGTATGATTGCTGGGCTTTGGCAATCATATCTTTAACTTCATAAAAAATGGTAGCATGCATGTTAGCAATATCATTAGCAGCTTGAACTTTGTTTGACAATGATATAACAGGTGTAGATAATCTATATCCATAAATAATTTCAAATGGTGCTTTCTGTGTAGCTATATGTGGTGTGTTATTGTATGCAAACTGAAGTAAATGTAAATGTGTATCCCATGTTTGTGGTTTTGAAATTGTGTATGCACGCAAAAGATCTAAAATGGTATTGTTAGTAGCTTTTGTTTGCCCATTTGTTTCAGAATGAAATGCAAATGAAAAATCAATCTTTGTTCCTAAATTAGCAAACAAAGTAATCCAAAAATTATTGCAAAATCTAGAATCATGGTCAGAAATAATAACTTTTGGCAAACCATGATTAGTGAAAATCATTTTCAAGAACAATTGAGTTGCTTGAGATGTAGTTAACGTTTTCTTGCATGGAGTGAAATATGCTTCTTTGCTAAACCTATCGACAATAGTCCAAATCATGTCATGATTAGCTTTATTGTTAGGCAAACCAGTGATAGAATCCATTGAGATTTGTTCCCATGGTCATTCTAGAATCGGTAAAGGCATTAATAAACCATATTGTTTACCATGGTGTCATTTAACTCTTTGGCAAATTAAGCATTCAGATATGAAGTTAGATACATCAGATTCCATGTGTGGCCAATAAAAATCTTCAATCAATGTACGCAAAGTAGAAATAATTCCTCTATGGCCTTGGTATGGGGGACAATGAATTTCATGCAAAACAAATTATCGAAATGGAACAGTTACACATAATCTTTTTTCATAAAACATAAATCCATCAGCGTAAGACAATGAATCAGTGGGAATCCACACTACAAGGATTTAAACCTATAGCGATGGCGGGTAGCAATGCAGGTAGCGGCGTCGCTATTTGCGACGCAAATAGGGACGCCCCACAGGGGAAAAAAATAGGCCGAAACAGAGCATGGGTTCATTTCGCGCATTTTCGTCGATCGTTTTGAGAGGGAGAGCGAGAGAGAGAGAGAGCGATCATTGTGAGAGAGGGAGAGGAAGAAGGCTTGCCGCCATCACCACCGTCGTTCGCGAAGGAGAGGAGGAGCCTTCATCGCAAAGAGAAGCCGCCAAACCCTTGCCATATCTCATCGGTGAGTCCATTCTCTCCTTCTTTTGCTTGTTTAGGGTTTAATTATCTTTCTCTTTTGCTTGTTTAGGAGAGGAAATGAGAGAGAAAGAGAGGAAGAGGGAGAGGGAGGGAGAGAAAGAGAAAGAGAAAGATAAAGAGAGGGAGAGGGAGAGGGAGGGGGAGGAAATGAGAGAGGGAGAGGGAGAGAAAGAGAGGGAGAGGGAGAGGGAGAGGGAGAGGGAGGAAATGAGAGAGGGAGAGGGAGGGAGAGTGCATTCTCTCTCTCCCTCTCCCTTTTGCTTTTATAATTTGTGTATATATATTGAGAGAGGGAGAGGAAATGAGGGTGAAAGAGAGGGAGGGGGAGGGGGAGGGGGAGGGGGAGGGAGGGAGAGGGAGGGGGATGAAATGAGAGAACGAGAGAGAGGGAGAGTGTATTCTCTCTCTTATTTATTTAATTTTTGTATAATTTTTATATAATGTAAGAGGGAGAAGAAATGAGGGAGAGGGAGATGGAGAAAGAGAGTGAAATTAAAGAGAGGGAGAGGGAGGGGGAGGAAATGAGAGAGAGGAAGAGAGGAAGAGAGAGAGGGAATGAGAGATGGAGAGTGTATTCTCTCTCTTATTTATTTATTTTTTGTATAATTTGTATGTAATGAGAGAGGAAGAAGAAATGAGGGAGAGGGAGAGGGAGAAAGAGAGGGAAATTAAAGAGAGGGAGAGAAAGGGGGAGAGGAAATGAGAGAGGGAGGGGGAGGAAGAGAGAGCAAATGAGAGAGGGAGAGGGAGAGGGGGGAGAGAGGAAAACATAATAGGGAAATGAGAGAGGGAGAGGGAGGGAGAAGAAATGAGAGAATGAGAGGAAGAGAGCAAAAGGAAATGAGAGAGGGAGAGGAGAGAGAAAAAAAGAGAGAATGAGAGAGGAGAGAGAAAAAGAGATAAGATGTTAAACATAATAGGCAAATAGAGCAAAAGAGGGTATGGGTAAGGGTGAGGGCGAGGGAGGGAGAGGAAATGAGAGAGGGAGAGGAAAATAGAAAAAATGAGAGAGGGAGAGGAGAGAGAAAAAGAGAAAAAATATTAAAAATAATAGAGAAAGAGAAAAAGATAGGGTCAGGGTGAAGAAGGGACAGGAAATGAGAGAGGGAGAGAAAGAGAGAAAGGTAAATGAGAGAGGGAGAGGAGAGAGAAGAAAAAATTAGAGAGAGAGAGAGAGGAGAGAGAAAAAGAGAGAAAAATCATTAAACCTAATAGGAAAAGAGAGATAGAAAGAGAGGGTGAGGGAGAGAGAGGGAGAGGAAGAGAGAAAACGAAATGAGAGAGGGAGAGGAGAGAAAAAATGAGAGAGAGAGAGAGGAGAGAGAAAAAGAGAGAAAAACCATTAAACCAAATAGAGAAAGAGAGAAAGAGAGGGTGGGGGTGAGGGAGGGAGAGGAAATGAGAGAGGGAGAGGAGAGAGAAAAAGGAAATGAGAGAGAGAGGAGAGAGAAAAAGGAATGAGAGAGGGCAAGGGAGGGAGAGGAATGAGAGAGAGAGGAGAGAGAAAAAGAGAGAGGGAGGGAGAGGAATGAGAGGGAGAGGAGAGAGAAAAGGAAATGAGATAGGGAGAGGAGAGAGAAAAATGAATGAGAGAGAGAGAGAGGAGAGAGAAAATGGAATGAGAGAGGGCAAGGGAGGGAGAGGAATGAGAGAGAGAGGAGAGAGAAAAAGAGAGAGAGAGGGAGAGGAATGAGAGGGAGAGTAGAGAGAAAATGAAATGAGAGAGGGAGAGGAGAGAGAAAAAATGAGAGAGAGAGAGAGAGAGAGGAGAGAGAAAAAGAGAGAAAAACCATTAAACCTAATAGGGAAAGAGAGAAAGAGGGAGTGCGGGCGAGGGAGGGAGAGGAAATGAGAGAGGGAGAGGAGAGAGAAAAAGGAATGAGAGAGGGCAAGGGAGGGAGAGGAATGAGAGAGAGAGGAGAGAGAAAAAGAGAGAGGGAGGGAGAGGAATGAGAGGGAGAGGAGAGAGAAAAAGAAATGAGAGAGAGAGAGAGAGGAGAGAGAAAATGGAATGAGAGAGAGAGGAGAGAGAAAAGAGAGAGAGAGGGAGAGGAATGAGAGGGAGAGGATAGAGAAAAGGAAATGAGAGAGAGAGAGGAGAGAGAAAAAGAGAAATATCATTAAGCCTAATAGGGAAAGAGAGAAAGAGAGGGTGAGGGTGAGGGAGGGAGAGGAAATGAGAGAGAGAGAGGAGAGAGAAAAGAAAATGAGAGAGAGAGAGAGAAGAGAGATAAAAAGAGAAATATCATTAAACCTAATAGGGAAAGAGAGAAAGAGAGGGTGAGGGCGAGGGAGGGAGAGGAAATGAGAGAGGGAGAGGAAGAGAAAAACGAAATATTATGTGCTAGGTAGTGAGTACTAGGTACTAAATACTAGTGCTCTATGATACTATATGCTAGGTCATAGAAAAAGAGAGAGATGGAAGGAGAGGATAACAATCTAAGAAAAGAAAAGAATGATAACAAAAACAAATTGTTTGTTGTAACGTAGACAAAATGGAAAACGAAGAAGGTCATGTTGTTCAAGATCACGAGGCGTATCTTAATCAGCGTGTCCCATGTCCTTGCTCTCAATGTAAGTTGGCAATTAGACGAAAACACCGATTGTCTATAGAACACGTACGATGATTTGGCAAGTTTCAATTTGAGATCATTGATCAGGTGATTGTGGATTTTCAGCAAACGGTAATTTGAAGTTAATATCAATCATGCATTGTACTTGCAAGCTAATTGAATACCATATACAATAAGATTGGGTCTTGCTGGTAAATTTTCTATCCAGAGAGGTGATGTCTCGTCCCAAGGGAGAGTGTACCCTTTGCGGCCAATTAGAAGAGTACGTGGGCGTGCGATGGATGGAGTGCAGGAGCCAATCCCCCACTCGCAAGGCCAATCTATACCGTCAATGCCAGAGGAGACAGGCAACCTTCCAAACCTACCTACAATCTTGGAGCCTAAGATGGAGGCAATGATCGATGCATTGATTCCCATGGATGTTGAGACATCTGATCCACTTAGAGAGGAAGCATCCATACCATTAAATGATGGGTGCCGAGTATCTCGGCTGAAGACACTGCTTGCACTCTTAAGTGTGCAAGCAAAATACAGGTGGAGCGATACGAGTGTGACCAAGTTGTTCAGGTACCTTGTACATACGCTTCATTGATTTTTTTTCGGCACTATTATTACAAACATTTGTGCTTTTTCAAGGTGTTTTATGATTTTTTTCAGGTTATTGAAATATCATATATTACCACCTGCAAATACCATGCTTGAGTCTTGTGATGATACACGACATATTTTACAGAAGCTTGGCATATACTACAATAACATCCATGCACGTATCAACGATTGCATACTGTTTCGAGGAGAATACGAGACTATGTAGACATGTCCAAAGTGTGGTGCTCACAGGTATCGACAGGACTTGCAAGGGAAAACCATCCCTCAAAAAGTTCTCAGACACTTTCCGATTATCCCCCGCATAAACCACATGTTTTCTACGTCTGGCATGGCGAGCTTGACAACATGGCATGTGTAGAATAGGTCCATGGCTGGAGTTCAACGAATATTAATGGATTCACGTGCATAGAGCCACATTGACTCTACCTTCCCAGGCTTTGCCCGAGAGCCAAGGAATCTTCGGCTCGGTCTTGCAAATGGATGGCGTGAACTCATTCGGTCTGCGCTCAACTTCTTACAGTGTATGGCCTATAGTCCTTCTCAACTACAATATCCCTCCATGGCTTTCTACGAAGAAACGACATCTCATCCATAGCTTGCTCATCCCAGGCCGCTACAAAGTAAAAAATATGGGCGTGTATCTTCATCCATTAGTTGATGAGCTAAAGATTTTGTGGGAGGAGAGGGTCATCGTGCAAGATATGAGCAGGTGCGATGGTCGGTGGTGAAGCCATTCTCATGTGGACAATGCATGACTTTCAGGGATTGGGAGAGTGCTTAGGTGAGCATGCCTCCATTCTCACTAGTAATATCTATATTTTATCTCGTTCAATCAAGTATTCACTAGGTCGTGGTATTGGAACAGGTCTGGTTACCTCAGGTTATCATGCATGTCCATCGTGCGGGCCATAGTTAGACTCCCGAAGGTCATGAACCATGAAGAAGATGGTATATCAAGGATACACTACTTTCTTGCCAGAGGATCATGAACTCAAGGAAGATTTCCTTGGACGACCTCCAACACGTATGAACGCCGCAAGCTGGTATGAGCTGAAAATGGTCCACACGGAATCACATCCAAATGGAATGCAGTGGTTCTCAGTTTTCTATGAGTTGCCATATTGGACCCACTTACAGGTCAACCACTTGTTGAATCTCATGCATATTTTCAAGAATGTGGGCAGCTTATTATGGGACCACATCACAAGAAAGAGAGACACTATACTGGTACGAATGGATTTTGAAGGAGGTAGGTAAGATGGAGACGCTTTGGCCACAGTCGAGTGCCGATGGTCACGTGCACCTTCCTTGCACTCCTTAGGTTTTGTCCACTAAAGAAGAGCGCATTGTGAAGCAAGTAATCAAGTCTATCCGCACTCCGATGGGTATGATGCGTTCTCCCAGGTCCGCATTTTCTAAAGACGACCAATTATCAGGGCTAAAATCCCATGACTGGCATAAGATATGTCAGGTTTGTACTACGAATGGATTGTAATTAGCGTGGGCATTTGCTATTTGGAATGTAGCTATTATTCATAATGCTTTCTCATTTGTGGTAGTTTGTACTACCGATCATCATCCCAAGATGTCTTACTCCAGAAATACGCGGGGCCATTTACAGGCTATCGACTTTGGTGCAATGGATCACATAGAAGGAGATTAAGACGTCCTCTATTGAATCCGCGAGGCGAGGAGCAGTGGAGACGGTCTGTCTCTTTGAGAAATACCTACCCACCAGCATGCTCACGATACAAATCCACCTTCTTGTGCATCTTGTGGATGAAGTGGAGATTGCTGGATCTATCCATACACGATGGATGTTCTTCTTGGAGCGCTTCATGAAAACCCTAAAAGGCTTTGTGCGACAACAAGCTCGGCCAGAAGGTAGCATGGCCGAAGGTTGGCTGGTGTCTGAGGCGCTAGTGCATATTTCACAATGGCTACCAACGGTGAAACCAGACAATGAAATGCTATGGTCACTGAAGGACGATAATAGATTGACTGAAGATGTGGTGGTTGAAAATGGGATAGAAAAAAGAATGGATGCCTCAATGGAAGAGAAGGTGAATCGCTTTTGTATGTTGCACCATGCCTCTATGGAGACATGGCTCGCCAAGTACCAGATCGCTAGGCAAGATCGAAAGGAAGTGCAAGCTGAATTCCGACGTAGTATGCGTCATCGACCGATTCGATATCCCGAAGGCATGGAGGAGATGCCGCGGTTTATGTCAACGCGATGGTTGCATGGAGCTTTTACCACAGTGTCTCGCGAAGGGACAGAGGTCTCAATGGAGGAGTGGGAATTCTCGAGGGAATGTAGTCCAAAGGTGATGAGGGGTTTAGAATCTGTCGTATCTAAATTTTATATAAGACATCTTATTTGAGTGTTTCAATGTAAAAAAAAAATATATAGTGCAGCATGGTCACACAGACGACATTTTCGTGTGAAGCATATTGACAAAATGCGCTTCACAATGGACTGTGGTATCATGGCAAGGTTCGAGCAAGAGAGCCGACGACGAGCAACGTATCCAAACACGGTTGTGGATGAGATGGAGTATTTTGGAAACTTGCAAAGTATTGTTACGGTGGATTACCGTAGCTTCTCCATGATACTATTCGATGTGCAGTGGTTCAAAGTGGTACTCGGAGGAGCTAGAGCAACAGTTCGACGAGGTCCATCTGGATTTCTCAAAATAAATTCCGAAAAAAAATAGACAGATTTGCGCGACACCTTTGTGTTGTTGGCCCATTGTGAATAGGTGCATGGACTCATTTGCTAATTGTATTATGACATGGTTTATGCCACAATGGTTTGAACTCTCTTGTATGTGTTTGTGAATAGGTAATCTTCTATCCAAACCCCCAACAACCTCGATGGTGGTATGTTACACCTTCAACTCCCTGAAGTGCGAGAGTATATGATCAAAGCGATGTTTTGAGCATAGATAAAGATAATATGCAAATAGAGGGGTCGATATTGCAAGGGGTGGAGGCCGTCAAAATCTTGAAGCCAGCATCGGCTAATAATGATGGAAATACAGGAGTCCAAGAATTCTTTGAGAACAAGGCAGACTCATTCTTCTATGGTGTTGTGTCAAGAGATTAACATGGGACCATAGGATACTTCATACTTGGAGCATCCACTTACTCAATTCATTGACCAATCGCTTATAAGGGTACATAAGATATGTATTTTAAGTGTACTTTTTTTTAAATAATTTATATTACTGTGCTTTGTATGATTTAAATTGATTATTCTAACATCATTTTTTTATCTATGCAGGTGACATTTTCAGGATGAGTCGAGGGATGAGCGATGAGGAGTTACAAGACATCTTCACATGCATGTATTTAGAAAAGATTACGAGATTCAAAGAGATGGCATACCAGGAGCTGTCTTGGTCTTTGTCAGGGCGCTCTGCTAGATATGCTTCAGCGTGATCGAATGCTTCAACTTCGAGCAGACAAGCTCGACACTCACAACTTGGGCCAGAGGGAGAGAGTGCATCGAGATCAAGGGGATGCTGTAGAGATACAGAGACAGTGAGCCCGCAGTTGACACGAGATACAGATGTGACTCATCGCTCTCGTGGCCCTTCCAGGGAGCGTGCCTCAGGCTCAAGTGGATGCTGTGGAGACACGGACGCAGTGTCTCCATCTCGTCGTTCAACTGGAGCTGTGTCACCTCACTGATTTGTCACACCTGTGGGAATGTCTACTCCAGTTACTCCGGCTTTTGCACAGTCGTTAGCAGGTGGGATGCCACTCCGAGAGATATTACCCCCGTCGATACACCGGATGCATAGGGGTCTCCTCGATATGCCCAGGAGTGTGGACGCAGATGGGAGAGGACCCATCTTAGGCAGACTCCAGGGGGTTATGGATATCTAGTCGATAGTAGGTTACGAGCCATCATCATGAATGATGAGGGGAGGAGGGTGATGGCTCGCATGAGAGAGTTGTGCCAACAAGTTTTTTGGCACAATGTCTTGGATCATTGGAAGAACATACCACAGGGGAGCAAGGACATCTACATTGTAGCATCCTTGCACGAGGAGTTTCTAGTGCTAGCCGCAGTAGATAGATTCTCTATGGGCTGGATGATGGATTGCATGTGTCCATACATGTCACATACACAATCCGATGCATGCAAGGCAATCAATAGTGGGCCTGCAAAGCCCGAGTGGTTAGACGCAGACGACTGGCGCTGACTGAGGGAGGAGGCTACCGATTCTCCAAGACGTTGGAGTCAGCAGCGCGAGGCAACAAGGGCACGACTCGAGGCCGGAGTGGTCCATCATCTTGGGAGTGGCGGGCCACAGGACATATTTGGAGGACTTTATAAGTTTTTGTTTTGTTTTGCTTGTTTATTTTTTTGGAATATTCTTTCTACTGACAATCATGTTTCTAATAGTTAGCATTTTGTTTTCTTTGCAGCACTCCATTACAAATCGCGATCCAACTAGCCTTGAGACTCGATATGCAGAGAGGCACGGTCTCACTGCATTGATCGACTAATTGTATAGGCGTAGCGGCCCTGTAAGTCACTCATATTTCTTGTCCGTAGTTACCATGAGATATTTGAATGCATTATTGTATGGTGGACTGATGTGTTGTTTCTTTTTCTACAAAGTCCGTTTGATGCTCCTTTGCGGTGGGACGAGCTTTCGGGGGATGAGGATTTGTAGCTCGCCCTTGGATCCCTGGAGCTCACACACCTTTATTTTTGAGTCGCCTGATCTATGTAGACATTTTCTATATATTAGTGATATCCTATCATGATTGTACAATTGCTTTTTATGCGATCGTGTATTTATTTCATGTATCAGTTTTACGATTTCAGTATACATTGTTTTTGTTTGCAAGCGCATTGTACACACTAGTGCAGAAACTATTTTGTATGGCTCTCATAAAGCACCAAGCTGCCCTGCCACAAATTTTTTTTTCCCTGTTACTGTCACTATTAGCATCGCAAATTTTAATTCTTGCGTCGTTATTGGCGTCGTTATGTACCTCACAAACCGTCGCTATCATCATCGGTATTGGCGTTGGTATCAGCGTCGCAAATGCAATGTTGCGATGCTGATACCGATGCCAATACCGACACTGATAGCGATGGTAATACCGACTGTTCTATGGCATTGCCAATAACGATGCTTTTTGCGACAACGGGGGTAAATTTTGTTATTTGCATTTTCATCGCTTTAAACATCGGTATAAGGCCTATATCTTGTAGTGCCAATCAACTTGAAAACTAGGGTCTTGGTCATAAGTATCTTTCATAGGGAGAAGAGAGTCAAAAGATATCACATAATTATTATGTATAGTCGGTCTTTTACTTAAAGCTCGGCAACAACATTCTCTTTTTCGGGTTGATATTGTATGAGTGGATGAAAACTTTGAATAAAAGCAGCCCATTTAATGTGTCGGTTAGATATTTATGGTTGACTAAAGAGATGTTTAATGCTTTGTTGGTCAGTTTTGATCATGAATTCAGATCCCATTAAATAGTGTTTCCATTTACATAAATCTTGTACTACAGCTAGCAATTCATTATCATAGGTAGAATACTTAAGTTCAGAGGGTTTAAGTTTGCAGCTAGAGTAGGCTATGGGATGAGAATCTTGCATAAGGACTACTATTCCAGATCAACTAGCATCAGTGACTACTAGGAAAAATGATCTATTGAAGTCAGATAATTGCAATACATGAGCATGAGTGTAACGTGTCCACTTGTATCTTTAGGACACGTCTTGGCAGTCCATTGGAAAGGATGTCTAGAAAGCTCCGCCCTCCCATGGAATGTTACAGGGTTTGCGATCTAGGGCTTCCCACATTTGCCACACAGTGGAAGTATTCTGGCCGTTCCCACTTAGGACCACAACCTGAATTAGGGTTTTACTTATTGGTCATTTCCTAATGGCAACTAGCGTCGAACCCAAGTGAACTACTTTACATAGAAATGCCAGGTCCAAAGCGGATTCACGCTGTGCTTGGTTCAAGGAGAATGGGAAACGAGAGGGATGCGAAGCTCAACCTCTCTGTCATAAGGCATAGTCTCATTCCATTCCCCTTAAACAGCATAAATTGGGATCAATTATAACTCTAGGTCAACGCTTTCGTTGTTCGTGTTCTTTGACGACTGTCCATCGTGATTTGAGAAACGTTTCTGGCCAACCTGGACCACCCATCTGTAGGACGAACCTATGGCCACATCCATGCACTTTCCTTATGTTGTTTTAGTTATTTAATTACCTAGCACATTTTAGTTGGACATGTATCATCAGCTTTTTTAATTAGCCCGTTAGGCACTGGTTCCTTCACGTAATCATATCACTGACATAGAAAAGCAATGTCAAACAAATTTCTTATTAACATGTTATCATATTTATCTTTGAAATACAAAAAGTCCAGCCCGTAGGTTTATCCACAATCCGCCCGAAGGCTATCCAACAATCCACAGGGATTACCAATCCAAGATTTTGCCCGTAGACTAGTATGCGGGCCTCGAGATCCAATCTCGAGTCACGTTAGCCTCTTGTGCAGGGCCCGGAAGGTGAGGGATTTATGACCAGAGTCCCCCTGGCACCCAAGCGTCCTCCTACTCCAAGTAGTGCTCAACGGAGAGACCTCTCGTGGGGGTTCGATCCACCTTCTCGGCACGGTTAACAACCCCCTTGGTTAGGGTCAGGCAGGCATTCAAGGGTAACTGAAGCTGCCTTTCCCTTCAGGCCTTCAACCTGAAGCATTCGATATCCATTTATCCTTTAATTCGTTGGTTAAACAAAGCAAAACAGTGCTCTTAAATCTGTAACAAGCACAAACATTTCCATTGGTTGTTTATTGTTGGCCAATTGCTAAGAAATGAATCCTTCTTTTCGAATGCATCTAGCACTCGATACGGGATGACTTGCGACTTGGCAAGATCCCTTATATCCTGGGTTAGGGCCGTACCCTATTAACCCAACTTGGTTAATACCTGAAGTTCATATGTTATTCCAATTTATTGGTCTGTCCTTTGCTTTAAGCGATTATCTTTACCCTAGAAAGATAAAATAATAGGACGATTATTCACCCTATTGCAAGATAACTAGTGTAAGAATCTGCCAACCTCATTCCGAGAGTTGGCCATTCCCTTGTGATCCAATCACAAGATTATATGACTCTGCACTTGTTGCACAAGTGTCGCATCGAACTATGGAACTATTCTACCCATCAAGTGGAGTCACGAAACAATCTGTTCCTGATTACATTAGGCTGACATTGTCAGTCCTAGGGTTCCAAGTTCCATCTTTTTAGCGTAAGATTATTAGGGACAAACCCTAGATCACTTCTCAAGTATGTTCCGCTGTCCCTACATTTTGTGAATGTGGGCAAGTATTTAGGGTATAGGAGTTTTGGTTTCAGCAATATGTGCGACTAGGTCACGTATTAAATCCTAGCGAGTTCTTTGGAATTGAATTAACTCTTTCTAAAATGAGTACTCCGCGGGTTTTGGTGTTTAGGTTTATGCCAATTTAATCTATCTATTTTTGGCGATAATTACGCTATCGTTTCCATAACCATATGACTCATTGTCTATGCATAAGTTGATTTTCAATCCTAATTTATCGATTTAAGATCAAGCATAGGTTAGGTTATAACCTAATTCCAACTAATCAACTTGCGAACAAGATTCACGCTAAACAAGCAACCTTTTACTAGTAATTATGCAGTTGAAAAATGATAATTGACCAATTTATGCAACCTAAGAATCATTTCATGCCTTGCTTTTTTCGCATGGATTATTAGCACTTTCCTTAATAACTCATTACGAAGAAGATATGTCCTAATAATGAGATATGCAATTTATATTTCCATGCCTAAACGGAGTGCGTTATCTTAATTTCGTTTTGGAAATGTGGACATTAATCTAATTTAGCTCATTGCAATGCATCAAATTACTTGCTAGAAATGCATATCAATGTTTTCTGCCCACTTTATTTTGTTCATTTTATTAGAAATACTAATGACTGAATTCCTCTGTCGTGAGTTAAATTTTTTCTATACCGTTTAAGACGAAAATGCATCCTATTTCCAACAATTATCCTCGCATGATTGAATTATAACAATACCAAATAAAAATTAGGAAGGGAATCCTGGACTTGTGGTGAGATGTCCACATGGATGCTAGGGGACGATCCTCTTGCAGTTGCGCCTTGGGCTTTTTTAGAAGGCATCGTGAATGCATCCTTTCCGTCATGGATGCAACTTTGCGAACTCCCTTTTTGAAATACCACTGTCCTTTATGAGTCTTCTGTTCTTTCCTTTCATAGAAGCTCTTTGAAGGGACACTTATGGAGGAGGGGAGAAACCACGAAAAGGGTTCAAAACCGGGAAGGGGGTGTTTCAAAATCTTTCGCGAATAAGGCCCATTAAAGCCATGGGAAAGGCTTAATGGCCTTTTAAAGACTCACACGAATGGGGAATAAAAGGTGTAGAAACCCTTACGAGGGCTTTTGTATGGGGAAAGAAGGTGCCACAAAAACCCTTAACACTCTCTTTTCTTTTACGTGTGGGGGAAAAAAAACAAGGTATGACAGGGCTAAAAAAGGTATTTTTGCATGGGAAAAAAAGGGGCTAAGGGGGCCCTTAGGGGGAATTTAGATACGGGGAGAAAAAGGGCTTTTTATGTAAAAGCTTTTGGGGGGGAAGGGTTTAAAAACCTCTTAAAGGCCCTCCAAGGAGAATTTGGGGGGGAAAGGGGGCTTATAGAGCCCTAAGGGGGAAATTCCAAGGGGGGGGGAAAGGTAGTCTTAAGGCTATAAGACAAAGGCCCTAAGGGAGCCCTTAGGGAAAAATTGGAGGGGGGGGGGGGGGGGTGGTGGTATTAAGGCCACAGAAGAGGGGGGCTTAGGAAGCCCACCCTTGGAAGTTT
Source organism: Lygodium microphyllum (assembly GCF_053477565.2). Lineage (NCBI taxonomy): Eukaryota > Viridiplantae > Streptophyta > Polypodiopsida > Schizaeales > Lygodiaceae > Lygodium > Lygodium microphyllum. Next base: position 50,396,289 of record NC_141151.1, on the reverse strand, counting down.
CCAAGGGCTTTCTGGAAAGGCACATGGGGGGAGGAAATGACTCCCCTAGGTGATGACACGACAGCCAAGGGGCAGCGCTGCCTACGGCTTCAGGTGGCGGCGGCTGTTATAGGCAATTGGCAGTGTCTCTTCCTCCAGCGGCTTCACGGCGGCCAACTCTGCACTATGGCAGTACAACAAACTGACAACTTCAGTCTCTCTCTCCCTCACGAGTTTTTACTCAGCGTGCCTGGTTCCTCCCTCTCTTTTTTGATCCCCCATGGCTACTGGTTTTTATAGGGAGAGGGATAAGATCCTCCCTCCCCCACGCATTGAGGCGCATGAGCCATAGTCTAGGCAAGCTCCAGCAAGGAGCTTGCCTACACATGCTATTCCCCTCTTCCTCCAGCTCGACAGTTAGCTGGAGGAGAGGGGAAATAATTAAAAATTTTTGCCTTAAAGATATTATCCTTATGGTTATAAAGAGGGTTCACGCGTGCTAACTCCGAATGTTACAATGAGTTAAAGCATGTTTCAGTAAATCAAAGGAATTTTTTTTTATTGTCGGACCAATGATGCATAATCCTTTCTTTAATAATTTTGTCAAAGTGATGGGACCTAAAACGGGCCAGCACTGGCCCATGCACTAGCCGGACCTCTATCATGCGCTCAACAACCCCACGGCCTCGCGGACCAGGAGTGTTGATGACACATACATCATCTTCCTAAACATCTTGCATTTGTATCACGTCTCGTAGTCCAACTCTAACCCAATTAACACTCCTTAGAGGGAGTCCTAGCACATTGCCAAATGGCATGAAGTACAAACATAGGAGATTCTCCCACGGCTGACTGCCGCTACCTCACTGCGACTCTCCTACATCTTAGGGATTGGCCCCTCGATGTGTTGCTAAACATATATAACACTTCGCACATATTTCCACTCAAGGTACCAATTGATCGTATCTAGGAATGTACCATTTTCCTCACTTTCTTTCCTCTAGGACCCACGTCTACCTACAGCTTGGGATATCCTGTCTCTCACTCAACGCAGATCATGTTCCTCTAGAAAGCAATTGCCATGCATCCAGGAGTTCTTGATACCTTTAAGTTTCTTTATGATTTATGCAAGTAGTGAATGCCCACATGCTCAAACAATTAAGAAAATCAGGATTTGTGCACATGTGGAAAACATTTCTTTCAATGATTTTGACTATCGCTGGTATGCGGCGTTGCATGAACCTAGCACCGAGAAACCCTCGTGCTACTAGGTTCTTAATTTTTAATTATCAACCAACCTAAATGGTATGCATAGATGAAAATTCAACCTTTTCTTTCTCTCAGCACTTAAACACCACTCTCATTCTCTCTACCCCCTCGCCGTTTAGATCGTGCATGATGCATAGGTTTAGGGTAATATTTTCCATTTTTTTGTTGTATAAAACCAATAAAAAACTCACTAAAACATAAAGGTAGGGCTGAAGTGAGGCTAAACCTCATACTTCACACCCCCCATACATACACAAACATGAATCTTATTTTTTAGTATTTTTCACACACTCAAAACTTATTTTTTTCTTATTTTTACCCATTTTCTCTATTTTTCTTGTATTTTTTTGCAATATTAAATAGCTGAAAATGAAAAATGAGTTGTGGGATATGGCCCTTAGGTTCATTTGCAGCAAAAACACAAATTTAGTTGGTGTGTCTTATTATCATTTTACAGGTTTTACACCATTAATTTCAGCCACAACACTTATGATTCTCTGATTTTCTGAGCATAAATTGATCAAACTCATAGCAAACAACAACATAATGCATAATCATCCCATGGGAACAAGTATTCATGAAGCAAATTGCATAAGATATCAATTTTCTTTGTAAAAATGAGATTACCGTTCTTTGCGAGTTGCAGGTTTTTATTTGCCATGTCTCGGGAGTGATTTCCAGCAGCCATTAATATCCATGACAGTTCGGAATCAACAATCTTCATTCCTCTTGCATCACAGAGCAATCTGGTCTTCATTGGACAAGCATCCGTTATCCATTCTTCTTCTTCTTCTTCGCCGCATGAATCTCCCCTTGGAAGAGAGAGAGGGAGGAGAGAGAAAGACTGAAATCAGAGATCTTCATAGAGACCACCATTGCGCGAGCGAAGCAGGGTGATATGACCAGCAGGCAGAGGGAAAACAAGAGCAATGATCATTTGCAGTGGTTGTTCACAGCCTGCATCTTGGTGCCCTCCTTCACATTTTTTTCTCCTCTTTTTGATGCCACGATTTGTTGTGGTATAAAATGGCCCCCAAGGCCCCCAAAGGTCACTCACATTTGGCCACTCTAATGTCCACCTTTTCGTATCTTGGCCGTTTCCTTGGCTCCTTCCCTATCCGGACTCTGAATTGAGCTTTGAAAAATCATGGGCATCCGATTTGACATCCCACATTAGTCGGTAACTCTTGACAACCTGACGGCAGTCTGAAAAATTATAAAAAATCAACAAGTGTCGCTCGGGTGCCTTTAAAGCACTTTGACGCTTAAAATCGTCCTAGATCGAGCCACCGCCTTTGACGTTGAATATTTTTCCCTTGATATTCGTAAATTTTAGCTATTTTTAAGCACTTCCCAGCATCAAAATTCCGCTCTCATTGGCGACCACGGGATAGGGTGACTCAGCTCGTCGAATCCCACAGTAGATCTGCACAAAACAACCAAAGGAAGCATCAAGCTGATACAAAGTAGATACATACTAAACACATCACAATGCTCTCCCTACCCCCTGACAGAGCCAAGGCATGACATCCACAAGGAGTAGGCCTAGCATAATCTGATAGGTCCGAGGCTAGTCATTAACCAACTGCTCCAACATGACCAAACTAAAAAGAACTGTCAAAGAGGTTACCCTAAGTGGTGGTCTGAACTACCTACCTAACTAAGGACAATACAACCAGGAGCTCCTATAGCCTGATCAAGAAGTATTTTCGTTGAACACATTTCTTCTTTTAGGGTTTTTATTTTATTGACATACTCGGGCATGTAAAAAGGAGGGAGCTGAGCGTAGTGACCCAAGGAGAACAGGGCATCGGCCTCAGGTCCTGTCTCGGTACCCAAGAACCTACCAAGCCCTCGCAAGGCGTCACTTAATCCTTTTTTTTAACACTCACTTTTATTTTCGCTCCAACCTTCCTTAGTTTCTTCTTTTCTAGTAAGATACCACCCCTAGGAAGACAAGGCATCGGCCCCGGGTCTGATTCGTCCCCAGGAACCTACCAGGCCTTCGCAAGGCAATGATCAACTGAGTATAAATTTTTCATTTCTTTCCTTTTCGATTTTTATAGGGGTTAGAACCCCTGTTTACACACCTCTGTATATATATATTTTTATTTTCTTTTGGGATATTCAGGGTTTTTTTGCCTTTATCATCTTTATTTTTCTTTTGGCAGGCTTCTCTAAGTGCCTCACAACTAAAAGAACTCCTAGAACGGCTGCCTAGCAAGCTAGTAGAACAGGGTCACTAGGACTCCCTTCTAAAACAGGTCTTTCAATGCTTGACAATGTCTTTACAGGAGGCAACGACTACTCAGACCTCCCTCAAACATACTGAACCTAAACCTCGGGACTTCATTCCTTGGACGCCGGTCCCCAACAAGAAAAGAAAAATCCCTTACAAGCACACAAACACATATAGCACAACAACCACAGTACTCATAAAGGAGAGATATCACCTAGATAGGGCCACGAGAAGCTTCTGCATAACAAAAGGCTCCTTCCAAGCTCTTCTTCCGAACCTGTCTAGCACAAAACTCAAACAAGAACCATTAACCGCACCTGCACTAAACAGACAACTGGCCCTCTTGGCCTAATGAAATAAAGCACTTCACTACAAAACTTAATCGGCCCTCTTGGCCTAACAAAATAAAACAGTAAAACCTCGCAAAACGGGCCCTCTTGGCCTAATGAAATAAAACAAAGTAGCACCTACACATCCCTCCCTGGAAGAATCCAGATATACAGGAATAGGCTCCTTTCCTAGGAGGAAAAACAGGCTCATAGCCCTAAACTAAATGCATAAGGTTATGACCCATCCCTCGTGTATATATAGCAAGAGGTGTACGCATAACATGTTGTCTAATTAACCTATGGGTCTAAGATAATAACAGTAGATTGGTCTCGGCAACTCTTTGCATCACCCATATCAACCATCGTGTGCCGTATATTGCATGCTCTGATAACATACCCCACAAGCGACCGGGTCCTGTTTCATCATCAATAACAATATCCAAACTAGGACCACAATTAAAGAAGAGGTCTTCCTCATAAGCAAGATTTGCTAATGAATCCGCAAACTGATTCCAGTAACATGGAATCAGCTGAAAAGACACTCTCTCAAACTCCTCAAGTAGGGTCATAACAGTTCGATTATACATACAAAGAATGGGATTCTGCACTGTGTATGTCCCATCTAGCTGATTCAGGATCAACTGGGAATCCCCTTTTACTAACAACTGACGAATACCACCTTGTTTGGCAATATGCAGTCCCATAATCAAGGCTTTGTACTCCTCCATATTGTTAGTGAATCCTACCCCGAGATAAGCAGCTAACTTCATCGTAACTCTACGTCGAGGATCTCAGATTACTACAACACTTTCTTTTTTATTAGGGCCCTTGGACGCTCCGTCAAAATATAATGTATACGTCCACAATGGTTTTACACAGTTGGCAATCTCAAACCCCTCTACTCGTAATTATGATAATCAAAGTTTAGCATGTTAAGAGGATGAACTAACGGCTCCATCCCACCTTCTTCATTGAACTCAACAGGGATACTCGTCAACAGTCGTAAGCAATGATGGCAGAAGACTTTAATATCCCACACAAAGGTTCCATCTTCTTGCTCAATCACTTTGTATCCTTTGCTCCACTAGATAAGTTTCCCCTGATGGTATCTATGCTCCAGATATAGGTGCTCCAAATATGGGATTAACCGACCCATCAACCGACTTTAATCTCTTTCACCAGGTCTCAGATCGTTCCTAGCATGGACCTACAATGCATTTCTCTGTATTAGCATACTTAGAAATAATAAGGTTTAATCTTATTAAGATTAACCTTTTTTTAAACTCTACTCCCTGTAGATCAGCTAATAGGGCCGTAGACCTATTCATCCCTAACCTCACAATCTTGTAGGGGCCATCCCATTTAGGTTCCAGCTTCCCTGGAAACAACTCCCTACGCGCATCATAATAGAGGACTAATTGCCCTTTTTTAAAGGTATATTTCTTCGCTCTAAGGTCATGCAACTGCCTCATCCGATGTTTAGCTACCTCCTGGTGTAATAAGCTCTGCAACCTCAGCTCATCCAAGTGGGCTATAGTCCTGAAGCATTCAAAAAGGGAATTCTTATCTCCCAAAGAATGGTTAATTGCAAACCGTATGGTCGGCAATTCAATCTCGAGGGGTAACACACACTCTTCCCCATAAACCAATTTGAATGGAGTATGGCCGGTAGCTCACTTGAACGTGGTATTATACGCCCATACTGCCACATACAGCTTCTTGTCCCAGTCTCGTTTCTTCTCAGAGACTATCTTAGACAAGATCCCCACAAGCTGTTTATTAGTACTTTCCACCTTCCCATTTGCTTGCGGATTATAAGAAGTCATTTTATTATGCTTGATTAGCCAAGCCTGTGTCAAGATTTTTATCACCTTATTCAGAAAATGGGCTCCACGGTCCGACATTAATTCTTTTGGTGGACCAAAGCGGCATATAATCTGCTCTAACAGGAAACTTGCAGTCTCTTTTGCATTGTCGTGTCTCATCGCCCGCGCTTCTGACCATTTTGTAAAATAATCAGTGGCTACTATAATATACCTCTTCTGGGTAGTAGACGACAAGGTAATAGGACCCACAAAGTCAATGCCCCACTTCTCAAATAGAAGAATAGCCATGATAGGCGTAAGTGGGTGTTTCCTATTCTCTCTACTGTCATGTCTTTGACATGTATCACATTTCTTTACATACTTAAAAGAATCTTGAAAGATAGATGGCCACCAATATCCAGATCTTAAAGCTTTCTATGCCGTCCCAACGAAGTGCCCTCCACATGCAAAGGCATGATACTCCTCCAAGATGAAAGGAACCTTGTCAGGCATCACACATCGGCGGTAGATATCATCAACACTTTGCCGATATAGCGTCCCTGCGATCAAAGAAAACTTCAAAGCCTGTTGTTTGATTTTCCTCTTTTCTGATTTTGATAAACTAGCTCCAGCCTCTCCTGTTGATAAATAGTGCGTAATAGCAGCATACCAAGATGGGATAGAAGCTGTATCAATTTTAAACATTTCCTCAATATCACTTCCTTCAGCCAAAATCTCATTCGGCTCCTCGAAATCCACAAGGCATTCCACAATACCCTGTAGCCTCAGTGGCTTACTCTTGATATCATAATAGAACTTGTGCAAAGTGATTAACCACTTTGCCAAACGATCAGGCGGCTGCAGCTTGTTCATAAGCAATCTAAGCCCTTCCGCCTTCGTACAGAACACTACCTTTTCATAGAGGATGTAGTGCCTGAATTTCTTAGTCCCAAAGACCATTGCAAGACACAACTTCTCCATGTAGGTATAATTGATCTCTGATATGCCCAACTTCTGGCTAGCAAAAGCTATCGGATGGTACCATTTATCCTCCCAGATTTGGGCTAAACAACAACTAATACTATGCATGGTAGCTATTGAAAATATATAGAACACCTCACCTCTTTTAGGTGCTTTGAAAACGGGTTCTTTACTAGCTCCTGCTTCACATCCTCAAATGATATTTTGCAAGCATCACTCCATGCAAATAGATAGTTATAGGATAATAAATTGGTTAATGGCAACGTTCTTTCTGCCAGGGCATTTATAAACCTCCGATAGTACCCTATCGATGACAGAAAGCTATGAACCTCTTTCGGAGTGCGTGCTGGACTCATAGCAACTATGACCTTGATCTTTTCAGGGTCAATTGCTATTCCCACTGAACTGACCGCATGCCCTGCAATAGCCCATAAGGCACTCCAAAGACACACTTCCGTGGGTTAAGAGTGATACAAAATTATGTGCAATGCTCAAAGCATTTTCTCAAAATAATCAACATCCTTTTCCTTACAATGGCTGCCCCCAGGTCATCAATAAATACTTTCAACTCATCTAGGGAGATGTCACCAAAGGTCTTGTTTGCCGTTTGTTGCCATGATCCAGGTGCATTGCATAAGCCAAATGCCATCACATGGCACGCAAAAGTACCAAAGACAGTAATAAAAGTTGTTTTCAACTTGTCCTCTTCTGCAATTGCCATCTGGTTATATCTTGCAAAGCAATCCATGAACTAATATATCTCCCTACCCGCTAATTGATCCAAAATCAGGTCAATAAACGGCAATGGGTAGTAATCCTTAAGTGTCTGCTTATTTAGCTCTCTAAAATATACACATAATCGGATCTAGTTATTTTTCTTCTTCCTGATAACAACAGGTGAATACCATTCTGTGTGCTGAACAGGAAAGATCAAACCAGCTTTCCTTAGCTTCTATAACTCTTCAAACAGCCCGTCCCTCAGTTGGAAAGGCATATGCCTTACCTTCTGACGCACAGGACGACTGCCATCTTTTACAGGAATAGTATGAACAGCCAGGCTGGGAGGGATGTCTCTCAGCTCATCATAACTCCAAGAAAAGATATCACATAATTCTTGAATCAAGGACACATAGTCCTCCCTTTTTGCTGAACTTAGCATGGAACCTAATTTAATTGGCCGCGAATCATTCGGCGTGCCAAGGTCTAACTCAATCACATCTGCATCTCTTATCCTATCTTTAGGCTCTATCAGCTCATTTAGAGTTATCTGATCGATATCCTTTGTAGTGGACCCCTCTTTAGATTCATCGCTGGATGATGTCTCACTACCAGATGGATCGTCTGATGTCTCTAATTCAGTAGAAGATAAAGGAGCTCTCTCACTTTGAGGAGACTTAGGATAAGCATCGACTATTACTCAATTAGCAGCTCTACCTAGAACCACTGGACCGACAGGTATATCGACTTGACAATCTCTTCCTAAGATCCAAGGCCTTCCTAACAAAATCCGATAGCTAGGACGTCCTGCAAATCTTATCACCCTAAAGTCCAAGAAACATTCTACACTTGCAACTGTAACATGGACCTTAGTAATGAAAACTTTTGGTTGTCTTAGACTATCATCAGCCATTCTCAGAAGGGTGGAGCTATATTTCTAGATGCCTAGACCCAACCTCTCCATCAACTTTGAACTCATGATATTGACGGAGGATCCAGTGTCTAAAACGGCATGTTCCACTAATATTCCATCCACATAAGCTGGAACCCTAGGGCAGTTCTTTTCAGCATGGTCAAACCAATCTTCCCCTACTCATGCTATGCCCAGAGGTTCCACAATATACCTAATACGCAGGATCTTATTAAATTCATTGCATACTCTTGGAGATAATTTGATCAATTGCAAGAGGTTCACATCTGGTTTGACTTCTCAAAGAGAACTTGCTAAATCAAAGTCATGATAAGTAGCCAAAGCTCTCTTTTCTCGCCAAACCATCCTCTCTTTTGGTCTTGGGATCGGTTTTGGTGCTCCTTTCTTGGCTCTTGCCTTCTTTCTTGGCACTTCCTCATCCTTCTTAGGGTCACCTTTCTTGTCAACCGGCCTTAGCGGTCCCCCTTCTATGCTAGAATTCTGTACTTGCATCCCCTTATCCCCTTGTTTAGGGTTTGCCTCAACCAGTTTTGTATTATCTTTGTCAACCTCTTTAGCCTTTTGGCCTCTTGTCACGGCTCTTAAGTTAGAGGGTTCAGCATCATTGAATCGTACAGCCTCAATAAGGCTAACTCCATTGCCTTGTGGCAACTCTTCTATATTTGTTTTTCCCCTCTGCAATATTTGCATAGGTGCATCATTCTGTTGCAAGTTATTTCCTTGCGCTCTATGATTCACTGGGCCCGGTTGTTTACTCCCTTGTTGGAGGGAACTAATCTTACTCCAATAGGTAGTAGCTAAATGGCGTGACTTCCCACAAATGTCACATTTCACATTTGGACAGTTTCTAGGGAAGTGTTGTCCACCACACCATTTACAACTAAATCTAGAGGGTCCACCCTCTTCAAGGTATCAACTCCCTATCAAATTTTGTTGCTTCTTCAAGAAATTAATGTCGACGGTTATTTGTCAATATTGTTCAGAAATCATGTCGGTATAATGCTTTATCATGTCCTTAACTTCGCCAAGGACATTAGATGCACTCGACTTGTAGCCTCGATCGTCAACCCGTCGTTCCATTGGCCTAACGATATGATTTGGCATTGATTGTTGACCCACAAGAACAACATTAGAACTCGAAACTTGGCCTCCAACATTTGATGGAGCCAAGTGACTTGCCATAGGCATAGTCACACTGGGAGGAGCCGGTAGTAAAGGTACATTCGAAACCATACTCCCTCTCCCAATAGGGTTAGTCATAGGCATCCCTTGACTTCCATTCTTCAATGATGGATTGCCACTAGGTACTAAACCCCCATTAACATTCATTCGAGAGGAGTAGGCCATTTGTAATCGTGCTTCCACTCCCTCTGCCCGCGTAATAGTGGTGTCTATATCTGCCAAGGTCAAACTGCTCAATTGTACTTGGATATTAAAGTCCAACCCATGCAAAAAGTATTGCAATTGGGCAGCTGGTGGAATGGGAATGTAAGTTTGCAACTTACGGAATATTTCCTTCAACTTCTTAGCATATGCTTTTACATTCTCATGAGGATCTTGACGTGTCACATTCAAGACCCGCAACCAATATTGACCACCTCTTTCAGGGGCATATTCCGCTCGGAAAGCTGCATAGAATTGATCAATGGTGGTTATGGTTCCAGACTCAATGCTGTGATACCAAACCACCTTCCTTTTAACGTCATATTGAAGAACATCATGAGATGTCCCTCGTCTTAGATGCGATAATTGAACATCAATCTCTGAAATTCACAAACGTGAAATTCTGCATCCTTTTCCGCTAACCCATTAAAAATGGGCAAGGGAACTCCTAAGGCTGGTAAATCCGGCGTCCCTGCAGGAATCACAATAGGCTGTGCCATGGTGACAAGCGGATTAGCAGTAGGAGCTTGAACTGACGGATTCACACCCCCACTTGAAGTGGGTAAACTTGGTGGAGGAGAAGAAGATCTTACACTTCCTCCTGCACCTAATGGAATACGTGGAGTATTTAAATGACTAAGGCCACTGCTTCGTATATGTACTAGGCTACTCCTTTGAGAAGAATAATGGCTTACGATCTCTAACTGTCGTCTAGCCCTCTAAGCACGTTCGGCTTTCTCGATTTCGGCTTGATGGTCCTTGTCAGAGGACATAAACCAACTTCCTTTTGGTCCCTAGAAACCCTAGATTCCAAAACCACCACTCATAAGTGGCTCCCGGAAGACGCACCACTGATGGGACCTAAAATGGGCTGGCACTGGCTCATGCACTAGTCGTGCCTCTATCATGCACTCAACAACCCCATGACCTCGCGGACTAGGAGCGTTGATGACACATACATCATCTTCCTAAACATCTTGCGTTTGTATCGCGTCTCATAGTCCAACTCTAACCCGATTAACACTCCTCAGAGGGAGTCCCAGCACATTGCCAAATGGCACGAAGTACAAACATAGGAGGTTCTCCCACGGCTCACTGACGCTACCTCACTGCGACTCTCGTACATCTTGGGGATTGGCCCCTCGATGCGTCGCTAAACATATATAACACTTCGCACATATTTCCACTCAAGGTACCAATTGATTGTATCCAGGAATGTACAATTTTCCTCACTTTCTTTCCCCTAGGACCCACGTCTACCTACAGCTTGGGATATCTTGTCTCTCACTCAACGCAAGCCATGTTCCTCTAGAAAGCAATTGCCATGCATCTAGGAGTTCCTGATACCTTTAAGTTTCTTTATCATTTATGCAAGTAGTGAATGTCCACGTGCTTAAACAATTAAGAAAATCAGTATTTGTGCACATGTGGAAAACATTTCTTTCAATGATTTTGACTATCACTCATATGCGGCGTTGCATGAACCTAGCACCGAGAAACCCTCGTGCTACTAGGTTCTTAATTTTTAATTATCGACCAACCTAAATGGTGTGCATAGATGAAAACAATCAGCCTTTTCTTTCTCTTAGCACTTAAACACCACTCTCATTCTCTCTACCCCCTCACCGTTTAGATTGTGCATGATGCATAGGTTTAGGGTAATATTTTTCATGTTTTTTTTTGTATAAAACCAATAAAAAACTCACTAAAACATAAAGGTAGGGCTGAACTGAGGCTAAACCTCATACTTCAGACCCCCTCATACATACACAAACATGAATCTTGTTTTTTAGTATTTTTCGCACACTCAAAACCTATATTTCTCTTATTTTTACCCATTTTCTCTATTTTTCTTGTATTTTTTCGTAATATTAAATAGATAAAATAAAAAATGAGTTGTGGGCTATGGCCCTTATGTTCATTTGCAGCAAAAACACAAATTTAGTTGGTGTCTTATTATATGTTCCATTTATATATCAAAAACACCTAATTTTTCCCTATTTCGTGTGTTTTACGGGTTTTACACCATTAATTTTAGTCACACAACACTTATGATTCTCTAATTTTCTGATCAAACTCATAGCAAACAACAACATAATGCATAATCATCCCATGGGAACAAGTACTCATGAAGCAAATTGCATAAGACATCAATTTCCTTTGTAAAAATGAGATTACCGTTCTTTGTGGGTTGCGGGTTTTTATTTGCCATGTCTCGGGACGGATTTCCAGCAACCATTAATGTCCATGATAGTCCGGAATCAGCAATCTTCATTCCTCTTGCATCACGGAGCAATCCGGTCTTCATTGGACAAGCATTCGTTATCCAATCTTCTTCTTCTTCTTCACTGCATGAATCTGCCCTTAGAAGAGAGAGAGGGAGGAGAGAGAAAGACTGGAATTAGAGATCTTCATAGAGACCACCATTGCACGAGCGAAGCATGGCGATATGACCAGCAGGCAGAGGGGATGCAAGGGCAATGATCATTTGCAGTGATTGTTCACAGCCTGCATCTTCCCCTCCATACATCTTGGCACAAATTTTGGCACCTCCTGATGACGCCCTCCTTCACGCTTTTTTCTCCTCTTTTTGATGCCACAATTTGTTGTGGCATAAAATGCCCCCCAGGGCCCCCAAAGGTCACTTACATTTGGCCACTCTAATGTCTACCTTTTTGTATCTTGACCGTTTCCTTGGCTCCTTCCCCGTCCGGACTCCGAATTGAGCTCTGAAAAATCCTGGGCATCCGGCTTGACATCCTGCATTAGCCAGTAACTCTTGAAAACCCACACGGCAATCTAAAAAATTATCAAAAATCAACAAGTGTCACTCGGGCGCCTTTAAAGCACTTTGACGCTTAAAATCGTCCTAGATCAAGCCGCTGCCTTCGACATTGAATATTTTTCCCTTGATATTCCTAATTTTTAGCTATTTTTAAGCACTTCTCGACATCAAAATTCTCCTCTCACAAAGGTAATGTAAGTAATGAAAATTTTCTCATTAATTTTTTGTAAAAGCTAGCAAGACCTAAGAAAGAAGGTAATTCGTGCACATTTTTACGTCTCGGCCACTTCAAAATTGCTTCTATCTTTTTAGGGTCAACTTTAATACCTTCAGATGAAACAATATGTCCTAGTATTCAATTTGTGTTTGGAAAAATTGGCTCTTTCTAGGATTAGCATATAATTGATTCTCTTTCAATAATTTGAAAACCAAGAATAAATGTTCATAATGCTCGCTCTCATTCTTACTGAAAACCAATATGTCATCAAAGAAAACAATGACACAATGTTGATGCTTCAAAAATATGTGATTCATCATATGACTGAGTTAAACCAAAAGGCATAAGAAGGAATTCTTGTGTCCAAATTATGTTCTAAATGCAGTTTTGAATATATTAGATGTGTCCAATTGTATTGGATGGTATCCAGATTTAAGATCTATCTTGCTAAATATTGCAGATCCTTGTAGTTTGTCCATAAGATCATCTACCCTAGGAATCGGATATATATTCTTAACAGTGATCTTATTTAGGGCATGACAATCAATGCACATCCTATAGGTATTGCTTTTCTTCTTTACTAATAGGACAAGTATACCAAATGGAGAACTACTAGGTCTAATGAGTCCTCGGGTTAAAAATTCTTCAACTTGGGCTTGAATTTCTTTCTGTTCAATTTGGTTATGTCTATATGGTGCTTTACATGGTGGTTGTGATCCAGGAATTAGGTCTATTTTGTGATCTTTGAGATGTATAGGTGGTAAGCCAGGCGGTAGGTCAGCAGCAAAACAATCTTGAAATTGTGAAAGAAATTGTGCGTGCTTAGGATGCATCTGATTTTCTTTAGCTTCAATTTCATTCACCCATATTAAATAGGATTTGCTACCTTTTTGTAATGCACATTTATCCTGTGTATGACTAAGTAATGGAAAATTATCGAAAGTACGCATACCATGCAATGTGATTTGTTTCCTATTAGAATGAATCTTCATTAGAGTGCGCATACCGTGCAATGTGATTTGTTTCCCATTAGAATGAATCTTCATTGAATACGTGGAATAATCTATATCGGGATTGTACTGATGACGCCAAGGCATTCCTAAAATAATGTCACTAGATTGCAAAGGGACAACTAAGAAATTTCTATGTTCAACATAATCACCAATTTTATTTTCTAAATCATGCACTTCTTGTGTTCCATTGTATCTAGTGCCTAAGAATGCAGCCTTGATGCGACAATGTGTAGAAATAGTATGTAAATTCAATTCTTTGACCAATTTTACAGAAATAAAGTCATGTGTGCTCCCATCATCATATAAAACAATCTTTTCTTTACCATGCACAAGACATTTCATCGTTAATAAAGAATGGGAATAATTTGGCATACCTAGTAAAGTATTTAAAGTAATACCGATGTCGTCATCGTCTTCCATGAAATCTGGAATTTCTTCATGTCCTTCATCTTCTGTCGCTCCCAAATAATTGATATGAATAGTTGGCATTTTGGTTTGATAATTCGCCACTAGATGTCTAGGTTGATGACATTTGTAACAGACTATGGGTTTGGATTTAGACACATTATTGGTAATAGCATGAAGTTTAGGAATGTTGTTATTTTGCTAGAAAGATGGATTAGGGTTTAGATTTGTGTTTGATGGTAAAGCAGGGGGTCGTATCCAAGATTTACGGAATGAAGATGGAAGGAAACGATTTTGATTGAATCTTCAAAAATTTGAATTGAATTATTTTGAAAAAAAGTTACCATTAGTTTGAAATTGTTTTGGTTTATTCTCTCATCCTCGAATTTTGTCTTCAGTTTCATGGGCCAAGGAAATTGTATCTTTGGCTTGAACATGTTGACCTCCGCATAAAAATGTCCAAGTAAGCCAGACCTAAACTTGCGTTTATGGGTTGCCTCAGGTACATCTTGGAGCATTCGTAGTTCCAATAAAGCATTCCAAAAACGCTCGGTATATTGTGAAATAGGCTCACGATCTCTCTATTGTAAAATATCCCATTATTTGATTGCTTTTTCATGGAATTGGGGTGAAAGAAAATTCTGCAAAAATTTCTTTTGGAAAGTCTCCCAAGTAGTAGGACAATCAATGCTCTTGTGGATAACAATCCACCATAGGGATGCTCTGTCCACTAGATGATTAGTAACACACTTAATTTTGTATTTCTCAGCATACAGATCTTCATGAAAATAATCATCAAATTGACTGATAAAAGCAAGTACAGACTTTCCATCGTGTGACCCATTGAAAGTGCAAAATTTGAAATTTCTTTTACTTATCTTTGTTTCTTTCCAAATAGATTGCGCTTCAAGTGTTGCATTGATCGTATGTCGTATAAGATCTTCAGATTGTGATCCATCTTAGTCAACAATAGATCATTGCAGATTGACCAATTGAGTTTGCAAAGTTTGACATGCTCTTCATTCTTCTTGAAGCTACATCATGATCAAATCCAGTTCTTGCTCCATCGTTGGTTCAGGTAGGTCACCTTCAGCCATAAAATCTTCCATGGCTTGATCGGACATCCTACAAAATTCCAAAAGACCTCACACACTCAAAATCTTGTTAGCGGGATGAGTGTAGCTCAAAGTCGGGTTTACAAGGTTTATTTCTTTTTTTTAAATGGCTTTTTGTAGTATTTCTTCTTTGCGGATGCAGAATTTGATATCATGGTCATCTTCCAAGAAGATAATTCATGCGTGTAGATTGCGTATAGCAATTTACTTGCTGGAATTTGGCTCTATCAATCCACAGGTGTGAACAAGGGCTTCGATGGAAGTCAAAACCCGTCCAAGACTGATTGTATATGAACGGTTGCTATGGAAGAGGTTGAATCTTGAGATTTTAACATTTGTGACTTAGTAGACTTGAAGCTTTGGTAAGCTTAAAGCTTAAAGCTTTAACTTTTTTGAAAATAAGCTTAATCGAATTATTTGATCTGTGCCAGGACGAGAGTATATTGATGTCGATGTCGCCAAGGAGTACATACTTCCGCCACGAACGGAAAAATTATGGCCCTTAAGCTTTTTATTAAGCTGAATAAGCTTTCTAATCTCAATTGAATAAAAGTTACTTATCTCCTTTTCTCTGAGAAAAAACGTTCTGCAAAGGAACTTCTCGAGTGGTCCTCTACCTATAGAGGCCGGTCCTTCGCGATTCAACAGCATAGAAGGTGGTTCTTCATTGCCAGGAATACGCCGGTATTGACGGATTGCCACGAGACTGCTGACTGTAGAGCTTGATCATTCTAGGAGCTCCGCCTTCATGCGAGATGGTAAGCGATTGGAAGCCCTCGATCTCAACTTCGCTTTGATACCACTAGTGCATAGATCGGATGTTGTATGCGCACGTAGTGAGTGCCGGAAGGTCTCCAAGAACAAAAGAACTCTACTTTTGCACAAAAAACAAGAGAGAAGACTTGCACCACATAAAGCAAAAGACTAATTGGGTACAATCTCCCCCCATGCCTTGTGTGAGCGCTCCACAAAGCATGTATTTTATATATTATTCATCTCCAAGCTCAAAAAATAGCCCAATTTACAATTAGCACGCTTTAGCTTTTGTGTTTGCTTTTGTCTCACTAAAGAAATAAAGCTATTGGGTGTCCATAAAGAGTCGGACTATGCCCAAATACAATGTCCAATAACAAATATTTAAATCATGCATCCATGCGTATACAAAATAATAAATAAATGACAGGCTTTGTAATAAATAAGCACTCAAAATAAATATTGGTGCCACTCCTAAGATGCACGCCCATAAAAAATGATAATTTCTTCTAAATAACTTGAATACATGCTATTGCCCAGTGCTTCCACGCCATCGCTGCCTACTCTACACATCAACTGAAGCATTCACAATTGTTAGAAAATAATAAAATTAAACCGACAAAAGTAAATACCTAGCAGTCTTTATCTACAAAATAAATAAATTGGTTAGAATTCAATCCTAACCTTAATTTATTACGAGTGCACACTCTAAACTCATAAATGTCTATTAATTTAAATATGTATTTTACGGAATCACCCGCTATGGAATTACCCACTTGCACATTAAATTAACAAGACGCCGAAAAAGAATGGGCGTCCCCATCGACTTTTTGCACAAGGAATCCACCTTGTGTATGAGCCCCAGAAATAAATATAATTTTACGGAATCCACCGTGGAATATGCCTCCTGGCATCACTTATTGATATGTACAGTCATAGATGAATTGTGCTTTACATCCAACTTATAAAACTACATAAGTAACTTTACCTTTGAGTCCTTTGCTTATGTACCAAATATCTTGTGAGGTTTTTCCCATGCCTTCTTTGCATCCATGATGCCAGAGATGTGGTGTAATATATCATCTAATAGACCCCAGGAAATAATACCTAGAGCTTTGTTGTTCATCTTCTTCCATGCCTTTGTTTTAGGTTGTTGGTCTTTCGCAGTATCTTCCTCTTTATCATTGTCATCGGCATCATCTTCCTCAAAGATATCCCAGAGGTATTTCCTCATAAGATGGTACATGTAACGTGTCCACCTGTTCACTTGCAGGACACGTCTTAGCAGGCCATCGAGAAGAGAGTCTAGAAAGCGCCACCTGGCACTCCCGCGAAATATCACGGGGTTTGCGATGTAGGTTCTCCCGAGTCTGCCACGAAGTGGATGCATTCTGGGCATTCCCACTTAGGATCGACCTGAATCAGGGTTTTCATAATGGTCAAATTCCTAGAGAGTAACTAGCCTCGAACCCCAGGTGAACTATTTTATGCAGAAACATCAGGGTCGAAGTGGATCCATGTTGCACTTGGTTCAAGGATAATGGGAAACGAGAGGGATGCAAATCTCGACCTCTCTGCCCATAAGGCATAGTCCCATTCCGTTCCCCTAAAACAACATAAATCGGGATTCTAGTAACCTAGACTCTAAGTCATCATTACCTTGCTGTTCATTTCCTTCGAGAAAAGTTCCCGGCCAACCAGGACCACCCATTCGTAGGACAGACCCATGGCCACATCCACCACACTTTCCTCGGGGTTGCTTTAGTTGTCTAATTACCTACCACATTTAGTTTGACACACAAAAACAGCTTCCTTAATTAGCCAGTTAATCACCGGTTCCTTCACGTAATCTTAGCACTTGACATAGAAAATAGTGTCAATCAAGTTCCTTTTCAACAAGTTATCTTATTAATCAGTCTTTGGAATATATCATAATAATCCAGCGTGAAGGCTAATCCATATTCTCCCCGAAGGCAATCCATAATCCACCCAAAGGCAATTGAGCAATCCTTAGGGATTACTAATCCAAGTTTTTGCCCGTAGACTAGTATGCGGGCCTCAAGATCCAATCCCGAGTCACGTCGGCCTCTTATGCAGGACCCGAAAGGCAAGGGATTTACGGCCGGGACCCAAGTTTCCTCTTACTCCAAGTAGCGCCCAATGAAGAGACCTCTCGCAGCGGGTTCAGTCCATGTTCCCGGCGTGGCTAACAACCCCCTTGGTTAGGGTCAGGCAGACAATCGGGGGTAACTGATACTGCCTCTCCCTTCAGGCCTTCAACCTGATGCATTAATTATTTTTCCATATTTAGTTCTTTGAGCAAAGCAATACAAACAATGCTCCTAAACTGTACACACACAATCAATCCAGTGGTCACTTGTTTGGCCAACTACTAAGGTGTAAATCCTTCTCTCCGAATGCATCTAGCATTTGATTCGGGATCATTTGCGACTTGGAAAGATCCCCAAGGGTTTCGTTGCTTGTTTACCCTTTTATCCATGGGTTAGGGTTTATACCCTATTAACCTAAATTAACCAACACCTTAGGTTCCTTAAGTTAAGACAGTAAATCGTGGGCAACTTCATTACCCCATCTTGATTGATCCTTTGCTTGCTAGGCAATATATAACTTCCCCTAACTTGGCAAATTAGCCCAAGAAGGGTGATATAGCAGGATGACTACTCATCTTTTTGCAAGTTAGACTTGTGCTAGTAAAACCTACCAACCTTGTTCTAAGGAGTGGCAACTCTACTTGGTGATTTAACACAAAACCATGCGATGTTACAACTTGTTTCTAGGTCAAGAAATACGCTTGATCAAGATGTAGGGTTTGGGATGTCTTCATGACCCAGCCCAACCCTAACCTTACTAGGTCCCAACGCTTGGCCTAGGGCTTCTAAACTCAATCAGAAGTCTACTATTAGGTCATTTGATCCTTATGGTAAAACCCTAGACCGTTATTGTATGAGTGTTCCATTTAACCCAATCATTCCGTGAATGTGGGTAGGACCTTTGGGTTCGAAAGTCTCAACTTTGCGTCCAAGTACGATACTAGGTAGAATTTCTAACGTGCTAAACCCTAGCTAGCACTTTGAGGTGTTCATTGTACTAACTACTTATGCTTTTAAGAATCCCATGTGGGTTATGTCATTACAAGTGATTTAGCTAAATCGTTCTACTTGTCTTGCGACAAGAAACGATCTTTTCTTAGTGATGCTAAATTTGTTCTAAAGGCGTAAATAGTTGCATCACATCACGTGCAAATATGCGATTCATTATTTCTATGCAACTATAAGGTTTGCAATGGCCATTTCTTTTCCTTGACAATTTGGGGGACAACTTGCAGAAAACCTACATAAATTTACATCAAGAGCTACGTCTACAACCTTTCGTTTAATGCAATTTGAATTTCAGGCTTTAATATGACATGCAACCTTTTTCTAGATACAACTTTGATAAATGAAGTTCATG
The DNA here is from genome assembly GCF_053477565.2 of Lygodium microphyllum. Taxonomy (NCBI): domain Eukaryota; kingdom Viridiplantae; phylum Streptophyta; class Polypodiopsida; order Schizaeales; family Lygodiaceae; genus Lygodium; species Lygodium microphyllum. Next base: position 50,376,897 of record NC_141151.1, on the reverse strand, counting down.
TATGACGAATATCATAAGACTAATGTTTATTAATCGGTTCTATGGTAATTAATCTGACTTAAGATGCACACATCTTTGCATGCAACATGCAAGTTCATGGTTTCATTTCCATGCAATGCAACTACTTGGACAATAGTGACAATGATTACGTCATACGAATCTACAAGTAGAAAATTACTACCTAAATGCCTTATGCGCTTTTCTTTTTCACGGCCAATCAAAGACTCATTTAAACAATTTCACCTTTTAAACTTAAGCAATATGTGCTTTGGGATTTGCAACTTGGAAATGCAAGAAACCCCATTTCACGACATGCAATAACTCTTGTAAATCGTTCAAGGAGATAATTTCCCAAATGTATTTCAACTAGACTATATGAATTAGAAACATACGTAAATGCATTCTTCCCATGAAAATTTAACATGCGTAATGCATTGTTTTAATGCGGAATCATTCTTTTAAGAACCTGGGCTTGAGGGCTCATAGGGATGTCCATGCGAATGCTCGGGGAAGAAACTCTCGCGTGTGCACCTCTTGCCATTTTCTTGGGAGCCATTGAATTCCGGTTCAGCAACTCCTCTTTGACTCTTTTGCGTATTGAATTCATTTCTGCTCGGATTCTTTCCTTCTGCATAGGACAAGGGCCCTGGAGACTTGATTTTTTTCAATTTCTAGGGAGGCACGGGTGACAAGGGGCTATGGATGCTTAAATTGGAAACTTCCAAAGAAGCTTCTAAATATTTGTTGTCAGGATGATCATGGAGAGAGAGGATGAGGGGTAGAGGTGATGATGAGGAGGGATGCCGACGATGAAGAGGAGAGTCGTGATGATGATGGTGGTGGGATGGGTAGCAGCAGCAGCACAGGAGGCAGGCAGCATTTTTTTCGCAGCAGGGCGGCGTCCTGGGCAGCACATTAATCTCCACACTCCTCTCTCTCTCCTCATGCCTCCTCCCCAAGCTCCAAGGGGGAGGTTTTATAGTGTGTAAGGGGGGGGGGGGGGGGGGGGGGAGATCCACACACGTGGAGGGCTTTCATGCCTTCCCTCCCTCATGCATCCCCACACCACACTTCTCCCTCTCTCCACTTAGTTCCACTCCCTCTCCCCTGCCATGCATCAAAGGCTAGGGGGGAGGGGGTTTTTTTAAAAAAAATGCACTACTTTAATTATTTATCCATTTGCATTTACGTAAGGGGTGTTTCTTGTGCGACTTGCGTGTTTTAACCCCGACCTTATTTGCACAACGTGGATGGGGTTTATTATCGTGCGTGCAGAGTAAGAATTTAACTACCAACATTTTTCGATGTGGGGGATCACTTTGGGGTGCCTTATTGCACGGGGTGTACGGGGTTTAAGGTTGACTTAATATTTCGAGCAAAAATATTACATTCTCTCCCCCTTAGAGGAATCGAGATGTCCTCATCTCCAGAAGAACTGGGGTTATTGTTGGTTAAGAGCACTTTCATCCATCCAAGTGGCATCCTCCTCGGGATAATATTTCCACTGGATGAGGCATTCTCTCAAGGTTTTGGATCTCAAATGCCTCTCCCTAACATCTAAGATCCTGTCAGACCGTAGCTCAAGGACTCCTTGGCTAGGCATTACAACTTGTTGATAATCAAGCACATGACTAGGGTTAGGTATATACTTTTTCAGTAGACTGATATGGAATACATAATGAGCTTTTAGGTTCTTGGGGAGTTGAAGTCTGTAAGCATTAGGTCCTAAGCACTTGAGAATCTTGTAGGGTCCACAATACCTTGGACTTAGCTTCTAGCATTCACCTAAGGATAGGAAACTCTTGTTTGGGCGTACGTGAATGAAGACCATATCTCCTTCAGCGAAGGATCTATCTTGTCGTTTCAAATCCGCGTATTCCTTCTATCTATTCTTGGTGTCTTGGATGTCCTGTCTTATTAACTTCATTTGATCATCCATATCTTCCAGCATTTTCTTTGAAGCTTCAACCCTTAGGGTTGGATCCAAAAAGTTTAAAGGACTTCGATAGTCGTGTCCGTACAATGCTTGAAAAGGGGTCATCTGAATGCTTTGTTGATAAGAAGCATTGTAGGCAAACTCAACCAGTGGCAAATATTGGATCCACTTTTTGGGTTTGCGACAGCAGTGTGCCCTCAGTATATCCTCAATGACTTGGTTGACTTGCTCCGTCTATTCATTGGTTTGGGGATGGTAAGCTATACTGAAATATAGTTGAGTCCCAATGGCTTTGAAGATAGCTTTCTAGAAGTGTGATGTGAAGATAGAGTCACGATCACTAATGACTTTCCTCCTAGTAGGAATTCCACCTTAGCAGTTTGCCTAGTACAAGTGACCTCACGATCATTTTCTAATTCCACAAGTAAGGTAGGTTCATCTATTATGGCTATTCCTAGTCTTCTTGCACAAAGTGGTGAAATAAAGGAATGCATACTGCCACAATCAATCAAGGTTTTGAAGCCTTTACCTTGATAGTTCAATGGTGTCTGAATCACCAAAAATTGGCAATTCGGGCCTTCCTTGTGAAGGGCGGCATGGATTGTTTCCCTCTCAAAGTCTGCTTCCATGGTCGGGTCTTCTTCATCGCACATCTCCTTGTTGGCAACACAGGCGGTTCTTCCTCTGCCCTCGGTGGCAGCTCCTTGGCCACGAGCGGTTCCTTGGAATGGTCCTTAACATTGTTCTCTGCCAAGCTTGGGACATTGCCTTTTGAAATGACCGGGCTCATTGCAATGGAAGTAATGGAGGTTGCGGCCATTACCTTGGGTAGGAACAAAATTATTGACATTGTTGGTCCTAGCTTTCTTCCTTTGTCCCTGGTTTTGACCTTGAACTCTCTTCTCCTAGGACCTATACACTCCCTTGTTTTGATCCTTATAAGACCAAGTCTTGTTACTTCTTGGCCTCTGGTCTGCACCTCCTGAATTATGGGAGCAACTCGAATGAGCGTATCCTGAAGATCTATTGGGTGCATTTGATGGAACCTAGAACGGGCGGGCACTGGCTCGTGCACTAGCCGGACCTCTATCTCACGCGCTTAACAACCCCACGGCCTCGCGGCCAGGAGCGTTGATGCCACATACATTGCCTTCCTAGACATCTTGCGTTTGTATTACGTCGTTTGTAGTCCACTCTTCTCTTACCCACTACTCCTCAGAGGGAGTCCCTTACATATTGCCTAATGGCACGAAGCACAGACATAGGGGGTCCTCCAACGGTTGAATACCGCCACCCCTCTGCGACTCTCTCCTACACCTTGGGGATTGGCTCCTCGATGTGTCGCTCAACATATAAACATGTCGCACAAAATCCACTCAAGGTACCATTTAATCATATACAAGAATGTACCATTGTCCTTACTTCTCTTTCCCTTAGACCCCACGACTAGCCTATGGCTTAGGATGTCCTGTCTCTTACTCAACGTGGGTCAAGGTCCTAATGAAAGCAATTGCTGTGCATCCAGGATTTTTGATACCTTTAAATATTTCCATGATTTATGCATATTGTGGATGCTAAGTGCTCAAACAATTATAAAATCAATATTGTGCACATACGGAAAACATCCTTTTAATGATTTTCAACTACCGTTCTTATGCGGCGTTGCACGAACCTAGCACCAAGGAAACCCTCGTGCTACTAGGCCCTTATTTCATAATTATTCACCGACCTATATGGCATGCAAACAAAAAAAACAGCAATCTTTTCATCATTTTACTCCGCATTTAGACACATTTTAACCACTCTACCCTCCCATCGATCAAATGTTGCATTGTTGTATAGATTTATAAGGCATTTTGCCATCATTTTATGTGTAAAGAGCGGAAAAAGACACACTAGAACAAGAAAGTGGGGTTGAACTGAGGTAAATCCTCATGCTTCAGTCCCCACAAACATTCACAAACATTGTTCTTAATTATCATTAATTTTCCGCATCCAAAATGTAATTTTCCCCTATTTTTAGTGATTTTCCTCTATTTTCCTTGTATTTTCCCTTATTTTTTGCATTATTTAATTATTGAAAATTCAAAATAGGTTATGGGCTGTGGCCCTTAGTTCCTTCTTGCAAAAAAAAAGAAAATTTAGTTGGTGTTCCTATTCATTTTTCCATTTTTATGCCCCAAAACCATCCTTTTCCCTTGATTTTCCATATTTTACGTGTTTTAGTGTATTATTTTGAGTCACAAGATGCATATTTTTCTGATTTTCTGATTATGAACAGCAAGTACTCATGGAAAACAGCAACATAAATAATTTTTAGCCCACATGAACAACCTTTTATCAATCAAAAGCCATAAAATCTCAAATTTCCTTTGAAAAAATTGAATTACCGCTTATTTGCGTGTTTCGGGTTTCATATCCATGGCTGCAAATCTGAAAATCAGCAGCACTTCATGCTCAGCACGATCACAAATCACCATTTCCAGCCCGTGGAGCAATCCGATCAATGCCGGACAAGCCTCCTATCATTCTTTCTTCTTCCTTTCTCTTCCCACATGAACTTGCCTTTAGAAGAAAGAGAGGAAGGAGAGAGAAAGACTAGATTTCCATCTCAGCATTCAGGCTATCAATTGAGGAGCGAAGGGCGGCGATAGAGTCAGCATTCAGGAGGGAATGAAGCCCCATAATCCATTGGGGGGGTTGTTTGCAGCAGGCAAGTTGTCTCTCCATCCTCCATGGCGCATTTTTCGGGCGCCATCTTCCTCCACGTTTTTTGCTTCATAAGGTGCATAAATTTTTTTGGGGGGGGGTCCAAACTCAAAAGGCATGCTCAAATTTGGCCTCCCAAGTGTCCATCTTTTCATATCTTGACCATTTTGTGGCAATTTCCCCGTCCGGACTCCGAATTGAGCTCTGAAAAATCCTGGGCGTCCAACTTGGCATCCCGCATTGACCGGTAGCTCGTGTCAACCCTCATGACTGTCTGAAAAATTATGAAAAATCAAGAAGTGCCGCTCGGGCACCTTTAAAGCACTTTGGCGCTTAAAATCATCCTAGATCGAGCCGCCGCCTTTGACAGTGAATATTTTTCCCTTGATATTCATAAATTTTAGCTATTTTTAAGCACTTCCCGGCACCTAAATTCCGCTCTCAGCATTGATTTGAGAGGCAGGTGTTTATAGGTGGGTTTAATCTGGCACAAAACTTCGATACCTATTGTGTCATATCCATTTGTGGCGCATACTTCAAAAGAGAGACAAACTTTGAGTACTATGCATTAAGATATAAACCAAGCTGTTTCAACTCATAGAACTCGTTCATCTTCTGCGGGTGGTAGGTAGGTGGTAAGTATCTTCCTCGCATAGCTCTTTTTAGCTTCTCCCAAGTAACAGACCCTTCTGAGATCCCTGGGTCTCTGCACCATTGCTTCCACCAAAGTCTTGTTTTATTGGTAAGCTTCAGCTTGGCGAGCATTGCTTGGTTGGCGGGTGTAGTACCTGTTGCTTCAAAGTAATCTTCCATGGACTCGATCCAGATTTCGGCATCAGTTTGGATGGATCTTTCCTTGCCATCAAATTCTGGTGGCTTGATTTGCTTGAGAAGAAATTTATTCTCCTAAATCACAGTCGTACTTGGTGTAGGGGTAGGGATCTATACTTGAGGTTGTGCCTGGATATTAGGATTCATAATATTAACAACTCGCTAAACGTTCCTCACATTACATTTCATGCCCAATTGAGCTTTCAACCAACAGACCTAATCACTTAACTTTTTTATCAATACTCACAGTCAAGACAATCATTGATAGAAAGAGTCTTATTTCATTCATATGGGCATAGCCCTTTCAGAATACAATTATTCTCAGGAAAATGGAATAAGCTGATACATTAATTCGGGGAGAATAAGATTGTGTTACATTCACCTATGGGAACTGGGTAACAGTATGGATTGGAGTCATGGAATTTCAGGAATCGATAGGTCATTGGAAGGTTAGGGTATCCTTTCCTTTGGTACTACCCGTTCTTCTCATAACGTCCCAACACCTTGATTCTATCGGCATGGATTATTTGGGTCACTTCCTCATACACATACATGTTCTGCTTGACCTTTCGACCTCCGACATATAGGGTTGCATTTGCGTGAGCCTCAACAAAGATGAACAACTTCACGATCTTCATGTCCTCCAACCACTTGATTCTCTTTAAGCTGGTTCGAAGGTAAGCAAATCGGTGGGCAGCTATGTAATGCATTCCTAAATCACCCGTCCATCTCCGTTCCACGTACAGGGATGAAGGATTGTAGATGCAGTCTAGGATATTCATCATATTGATCCTTCGTCGATAATCCGAGGCACGCATCGCGATCATAAACATAACTTGGAATACAAGAATCTGTTCCATGCTTCATGACTCTGCAAGACAGCATTGATAAGTAAGGAAATGTTCTTAACAGCAACATTTGCTTTACTTCTCCTCATTAAGTTTCCTTGTAAAAGATAGATCCTTCATTGGTTCTCTCTGATACCAATTGTAACGTGTCCACTTGTTCACTTGCAGGACACGTCTTAGTAGCCCATCGCGAAGAGAGTCTAGAAAGCGTTGCCTGGCACTCCCACGGAATGTCACGGGGTTTGCGATCTAGGTCCTCCCAAGTCTGCCATGAAGCAGAAGCATTCTGGACATTCCCACTTAGGACCTGAATCAGGGTTTTCCTAATGATCAAATTCCTAGAGAGTAACTAGCGTCGAACCCCAGGCGAACTACTTAACGTAGAAACGTCAGGGTCGAAGCGGATTCATGTTGCACTTGGTTCAACAAGAATGGGAAATGAGAGGGATGCAAAGCTGGACCTCTCTGCCTATAAGGCATAGTCCCATTACGTTCCCCTAAAACAACATAAATCGGGATTTAGTAACCTAGACTCTAAGTCATCGTTACCTTGTTGTTCATTTCCTTCGAGAAAAGTTCCCGGCCAACCGGGACCACCCATCCATAGAACGGACCCATGGCCACATCCACCGCACTTTCCTCAGGGTTATTTTAGTTGTCTAATTACCTACCACATTTAGTTTGGCACGCAAAAATAGCTACCTTAATTAGCTAGCTAATCACCGGTTCCTTCAAGTAATCTTAGCACTTGACATAGAAAACAGTGTCAAACAAATTCTCTTTCAACAAGTTATCTTATTAATTAGTATTTGGAATACATCATAATAATCTAGCCCAAAGGCTAATCCATAATCCGCCCGAAGGCAATCTATAATCCGCCCGAAGGCAATCCAGCAATCCTCAAGGACTACTAATCCAAGTTTCTACCCGTAGACTAGTATGCAGGCCTCGAGATCCAATCCGGAGTCACGTCGGCCTCTTGTGCACGACCTAGAATACAAGGGATTTATGGCTAGAGCCCCTTGGCACCCAAGCATCCTCCTGCTCTAAGTAGCGCCCAATGGAGAGACCTCTCGCGGCGCATTCGGTCCACGTTCCCATCGCGGTGAAGAACCCCCTTGGTTAGGGTCAAGCAGACAGTCGGGGGTAGCTAATGCTGCCTCTCCCTTCAAGCCTTCAACCTGAAGCATCAATTATTTTTCCATCTTTAGTTCTTTGAGAAAAGCAATACAAATAGTGCTCCTAAACTGTACAAACACAATCAATCCAGTGGTCGCTTGTTTGGCCAACTACTAAGGTGTAAATCCTTCTCTTCGAATGCATCCAACATTCGATCCGGGATCAATTGCAACTTTGCAAGATCCCCAAGGGTTTCGTTGCTTGTTTACCCTTTTATCCATGGGTTAGGGTTTATACCCTATTAACCCAAATTAACCAACACCTTAGTTCCTTAAGTTAAGACAGTAAATCTTGGGCAACTTCATCGCTCCATCTTGATTGATCCTTTGCTTGCTAGGCAATACATAACTTCCCCTAACTTGGTAAATTAGCCCAAGAAGGGTGATGTAGCAGGATGACTACTCATCTTTTTGCAAGTTAGACTTGTGCTAGAACCTGCCAACCTTGTTCTAAGGAGTGGCTACTCTACTTGGTGATTTAACACAAAACCATGCGACATTGCAACTTTTTGCATAGGAGTCGCATCAAACTTGTGGGTTCAATCTCCCATCAACGACGTTTCAAGGTCAAGAAATACGCTTGATCAAGATGTAGGGTTTGGGATGTCTTCACGACCCAGCTCACCAACCCTAACGTTACTAGGTCACAACGCTTGGCCTAGGGCTTCTAAACTCAATCGGAAGTCTAGTATTAGGTCATTTGATCCTTAGGGTAAAACCCTAGATTGTTTTTGTATGGGTGTTCCATTTAACCCAATCATTTCGTGAATGTGGGTAGGACCTTTGGGTTCGAAAGTCTCGACTTTGCGTCCAAGTGCGATACTAGGCAGAATTTCTAACATGCTAAACCCTAGCTAGCACTTTGAGGTGTTCGTTGTACTAACTACTTATGCTTTTAAGAATCCCATGTGGGTTATGTCATTACAAGTGATTTAGCTAAATCGGTCTACTTGTCTTGCGACATGAAACGATCTTTTCTTAGTGATGCTAAATTTGTTCTAAAGGCATAAATAGTTGCATCAAATTATGTGCAAATATGCGATTCATTATTTCTATGCAACTATAAGGTTTGCAATGACCATTTCTTTTCCTTGATAAAATCATGATGATTGACAATTTGGGAGATAGCTTGCATAAAACCTACATAAATTTACATCAAGAGCTATGTCTACAACCTTTTGTTTAATGCAACTTGAATTTTAGGCTTTAATATGAAATGCAATCTTTTTCTAGATAGAACTTTGATAAATGAAGTTTATGTATGACGAATATCTTAAGACTAATGTTGACTTAATCCCTTCTACGGCAATTAATCCGACTTAAAATGCATGCATCTTCGCATGCAACATGTGTCAAGAATCGCGTGGTGGGAGGACTTGCTCAAGATGCTGCGTCGAACACACACAGAATGCATAAGGAGAAGCTCACTCAAGAGACAAGAAGAGTGACGGAGGCCAAAACGTTTTCTTGTTGATTTCTTCTTCTTCTTCCACACACTTTACAATGTACAAAAGGTATAGATAAGATACAACATAAAGGAAAGTGGCCTACTAAGTCAAACAATGCATAACCGACTACACTAGTCAACTGGCGCTATAACTATGCTAGCTGTAAATAGGTGTAACAACCTGAATATAATAAGTAATGAGTCAGTGGCCATGTGAGAGTCATAATGACCACCGACGTGCTAAGTGTAGACGTGTGGACCCATCTGACCAGGCGGTCCATCATCAATGTCCGCATGTGTTGAGCTTGTCATCTCAACACTCCCCCTCAAGCTCAACTGCATCTCTGCAACTCCAAGTAAGCTTCGAAACTTTTGAAGCTTCTTTGTACCCAATGCCTTTGTGAAGATGTCAGCTATCTAATCTTGTGTGTTGACATACATCAAGTCAATCTCACCTACTAGTACCTTCTCTCTCACAAACTGGTAGTGTACCTCAATATGTTTTATCCTGGCATGGAACACAGGGTTCCTAGCCAATTGTATACTGCTCATGTTGTCACAATAAATGACAAATGGACCTTCCACCTACACATCTAAATCAACCAATAACTTTTGCAGCCATACTACCTCACATGCTGCAACAGCAGCACCTCTATACTCATCCTCTGTACTTGACAAAGCAACTATAGATTGCTTTTTGCTGCTCCAAGTAACTGCTGCACTACCAAGAGAGAACATGTATTCACTGGTAGATCTTCTGTCAGACATACTACCAGCCCAATCTGCATCTGTGTATCCAAACATCTGTACATCTGTATCTGACTCATAGAAAAGTCCATAATGTAATGTGGACTTCACATATCTCAATATGCGTCTGGCTACATCCAAATGTGGCTTTCTAGGTACTTGCATAAATTGACTCATAAGACCAATAGCGTAGCTCAAGTTTGGCCTTGTAATGGTCATGTAGATCAAACTCCCCACTATCCTCCTGAACATAGTAGGGTCTTTTATCTCATTCCCAACATCAGCACTCAACTTTACATTCTGCTCCAAAGGGACTGAAAGTGGTTTGCATGTTGTCATACCATACTTGGACAACATATCCAAGCCATACTGTCTTCGGGACAGCCATATACCATCATCACATCTAATCACCTCAATGCCAAGGAAGTACCTTAGCTCACCTTAATCCTTCATCTCAAACTTCTTCTTCAAAAATTCCTTGACTTCAAAAATCCCACTATCAATATCACCTGTAATAATCAAGTCATCCACATAGATGACTATGATGACCAAACCTGCATCTCCCTTTCTCACATAAAGTGAGTGATCAGTATCAGAAACATAAAAGCCAATATTGACAAGATACACTCTGATCTTGTCAGACCATGCTCTAGGTGCTTGCTTGAGCTCATAGAGCGCCTTCTTCAACTTGCAAACATACGTGGGATGCTCTAAATCTTCATAACATGCTAGCTGATCCATATACACTTCTTCTTGCAAATCACCACGCAAGAAGGCATTCTTCACATCCATTTTCTGCAACCTCCAACCTTTGGCTGCTGCCAAAGCAATCACATATCTGATAGTTGCCATCCTAGCAACTGGACTAAAGGTTTCTTCATAATCTATGCCATATGTCTGGGCATAGCCTTTTGCAACCAGCGTAGCTTTGTACCTACTATTAGAACCATCTGCATTGTGCTTAATCTTATAAACCCACTTACATCCAATAGCTTTCTTATCCTTCGACAATGATACTAGATCCCAAGTCTTATTGGCCTCTAATGCACCCATCTCCTCATCCATTGCTGCATCCTAATGAGAATGACCAACAGCATCCTCAAAGCAAGTGGGCTCAACATCCTCAACTAGTTTCACCATATAAGCATAATGGTGAGCTGCATAACCTTCAAAGCCAAATCTTTTAATAGGGTATCTGACCCTGCTAGATTTGCGTACCAGCGAATCACTCAATGGATCCTTTACATTACTATGAGATCTCTGTACATCTGGTGTCCTGACAGAAGGAATACCAAGCTCATCATCCAAGCTCTCTGAGCCACTGGAGTCTCCATCAAGAACTGCATCAATTCCATCTAACACTTTATTCTTTCCTTTGTCTTTACCTGTAGTGCTACTAGATGCACTTGAAGATGTAGAGCTACTCCTTAGTCTCCCAGACCAAGGACTACAAGATGATGTCTCTGGTCCACTAAGAGTCTGTGATTCTTGCTTTTTAGCTTGCACATGAGTGTCATGATCATCATCATCATCCAATGCATCACCACTAGATGAATACCAACTGCTCATTTCATCAAAGATGACATCCCTACTCACTCTGAACTTACATGTGATAGGGTTATAATAGTGATACCCTTTATGCTCTAAAGAATATCCAATAAAGACACATTTTTCTGCCTTTGGATCAAGCTTCTTCCGTAGCTCATCTGGCACATGAACATATGCAACACGGCCAAATACCTTCAAGTGTGATACATCAGGCTTCTTGCCAATAAAGCATTCTTGAGGAGTTATCCCATGAACTACAACTGTGGGAGTTCTGTTCATAATATAAATAGCAATATGAATAGCCTCAAACCAAAAATGCTTAGGCATATTCTTTTCAGCCATCAAGGCGCGTGCAACTTCTGCAATATGTCTGTTTTTCCTTTTTGCAACACCATTTTGCTGTGGGGTATACCTGCATGTAAACTGTCCCTTTATCCCATGAGACCTCAGAAAATCACTGAACTCATTCGAGAGGTACTCTCCCCCTCCATCTAACCTCAAGCACTTTACTTTCAAGCCTGTTTCTCTTTCAACTGTAGCCTTGAAAGTTCTAAAGTGCTCAAACGCTTCACTCTTTTCCTTCATAAAATTTACCCACAACTTTCTAGAACAATCATCAATGAATGTGACAAAGTATGAACTGCCTCCAAGAGATATATTTTGTGTAGGCCCCCAAATGTCTGTATGCACAACATCAAGGATATTTCTGCTTACATCTCTCTCATGTGAAAAGGGTTGTCTTGCCTGCTTACCAAACTGACATGCTTCACATACCTTATGTAATTCTGCAACTCTAAATGTAGGCCAAACCCTTTGGACTACATTAATTTCAGCCTTTGTACATTTGCATGTCCAATGCGTTTGTGCCAAATTTCAATATCTGCATCAACACCTTTTCCTTTAGCATACATAGCAGTATCCATAGTAGGAATTCCAGCATCCAAAGTAAACATATGTTCAACTCTACTTCCCTTTGCAACCAACCTACACTTGCCATTGAAGTCTTCTACAAAGCAGCCATTTACATTAAATGTGGCTTGCAGCCCTTGCTCTACGACTGACACCGAGTTCTTTGTAATAGATGGCACATGTAATACATCTAAAAGACTCTTTGTCTTACCATCATGCAAGGACAAGGGAACTTTTCTAATGTGTGAAATTGGGTGGCATGAATCATCACCCGTCTACACATAACCTGGATTTTGCAAATCATGCATCTCTCCAAACCATTCTGCATGGTTGGTCATATGATTGGATGCACCTGAATCAACATACCAATCATCATCATGTGTTCCCTTTCCTGTAACAGCATTCAACATATGCTGCATAACAAATAGACGTTCATTTTTGTCTTTATTCTGTCGTGAAGAAGATGTATAGTTTCCTTCTGCAACTTATCATTGCGAATATCATCTTTCTTAGCATGACATTGGGCTGCAATATGACCTGTTTTGCCACAGTAGTGACACACAATACCATAGTTGTTAGAACCTCTGTTCTGCCATCCATCTCTTCCTCTAAAGCTCCTCCTGCCTCTAAAGTTACCATGACCTCTTGAAACTTGCATATCGCCAAATTGCTGATTCAATCTGTTTTACTAGTTGTCACTACCAGGTCCTGTACCACGGCCTCTTGAAGAGAACCTGCCACGTCCCCTTCCTGAACTGGAGTAGAAATCTTGGACCTATTCACCACTTTTCAGATGTCTCACTCTGCTTGTTGATCTGTTTAATGATCATAAGGGAGACCAACTCATCGAAATTTGGAAATGGCTTTCTGACATATACGGAAGTTACAAAAGACTTCCAAGCCTTTTCATTGTTAAGTCCACCCAAGGTAGACGACACCAAATCATCATCATCGGGCATTGCATCAATCGCTGCCAAGGCATCTGCAATGCTCCTTACCTTCAGTGCATACTCATTGATAGACATCTTCCCTTTCTTCAATGTATTCAACTCTTACTTGAGTTAAATCTTTTGTGCCTTTGTATTTACGAAAAACATACTTTCAAGTATGGTCCAAGCTGCATATGAATTCTATGCATTTCTAATATGTCCTAACATATTATTGTCAATTACTGCAGACAGCCAATACATGACCTTTTTGTCTTTTTCATTCCATTCCTTCTGTGCCGTTGATGGGACCTGAAATGGGCCGGCACTGGCTATAGCACTAGCCGGACCTCATGCTCATGACACACAAACACCTTCATCGCCTCGTGGACCATGAGCGCCAATCAAATGCTAAAGGATAAACTGCCCTAAAGCTTAATTCATGCATTTATAGTTTATAGTCCAACATTTTCCTAAAACTCCTCAAAGGGAGATCCCAAAGTACTTAGGCATAACGCCTGAATTACACACACATAGGAGGCACTCCATCGACTAATAGTCGGAGCCCCACTGCAGCTCTCCTACATCGTAGGGATTGGCCCTTTGATGTGCTGCTAAACATATAGCACATACGAACACAAACTCCTCTCTTTTATATTTCTCGTATTTCCAGGAGATATACCATGCTTCCTCACTTCACAGTCCCTTAGGAAACCGACCTTCTACCCTACGGCAAGGGAATAACCTCAGGATTGTGGGTCAAACTCCTAAGAAAACAATTGCTATGTAGTCCAGGAGATTTTTCCTTCGATACCATGAACCATGCATAGTGCATAATGTGAATGGTTTAGTGCACAAACAATAGAAAATCAGCATTGTGCATCGTGCGAAACCAATCTTTTCATGATTTCCATACTACTGCTTATGTATTGAAATGAGGAGAGACACCGAGCCTTACGCTCATGCTGCCTTTTCCTTTATTTTAACAATGTCCTATAGCCATGATGCAACACATAAATCAGATTTAAGATTGTACTTTGACGCTCACCCTACTGTTTAATGTTTTGCAATCGTTGATAGGTGTAAGAGTCATTTTATGTGTATTTCTTTGTAGAGAAAGCAATAAATACGGACAAAACATAGAAATGAGGGTAAACCGAGGCTAACCTCATGCTCTACCTTCATTATACATTGCACAAACACTTATGTGATTTTCTGGAATTTTCTTTTTATCGTTTCCTAATTTTCTCCCATTTAAAATCCATTTTCCACCATTTTTGGTATTTTTCCTTTATTATTTTCAATAAAATATGACTAAAAATTAAAATTGATTATGGGTTGTGGCCCTTACGTTCTTTGATAGCAAAATTTCAGGTTTTATTGATGTTATATCTCATGTGTCCTCTTTATTTTGCAAAAAGACCCCATTTTGCCTCTTAAACGCGTGTTTTATAGGTTTTATACCATTAATTTCAGTCATAACACTTATGATTTTCTGATTTTTTGAGCATAAACTGATCAAACTCACGAAAACAACAAATTATGCATAATCACTCCATGGGAACAATATTTCATCAATCGAATAGCATAAAAACTCATTTTTTCTTCATAAAAATTGAATTACCGCTTAGGCTTTGTGTCTCGCGATCTCGGTTTTGCTATGGGACTGCGTATCAGCCCTCATTCAATGTCTAGCATCTTCAAGAACAGCACTCTTCATGTCTTCATCCACCCGGAAGCAATCCGGTCTCATCTGGACAAGCTTTCCTCCATCATTATTCATTGTCTTCATCCACCCGGAAGCAATCCGGTCTCATCCGGACAAGCTTTCCTCCATCATTCTTCATTGTCTTCATCCACCCGGAAGCAATCCGGTCTCATCCGGACAAGCTTTCCTCCATCATTCTTCATTGTCTTCTTCCACACAAGAAAATCCCCTTAAGGGAGAGAGAGAGGGAGAAGAGAGAAAGATTGAAATCAGAGATCTCCATTGAGGCCACCATTTGACAGGCGAAGATAGGCGAAGATAGGCGATAGAGTCAGCATGGAAGGAGTAGTTCGGGGGTAATGTCGGTTGGGTAGGTTTCTTGTAGGCTGCAATCATGATCCATCCACATCATGGCGCAAATTTCGGCGTGCAAACAGGTGACGTTTTCTTCATGATTTCTCTCTCCATGATTTGTTGCAAAGGTCATGTGGCATAAAATTTTAGGGGCTCCCAAAAGGCATCACCCATTTTGGCCAAATTTTGTCCACCCCTTCGCATCTTGACCATTTCCTTGGCCATTTCCCCGTCCGGACTCCGAATTGAGCTCTGAAAAATCGTGGGCATCCGGCTTAACATGCCGCATTGGCGAGCAACTCCTGACAACCTGCAAGGTAGTCTGAAAAATTATCAAAAATCAACAAGTGTCGCTCGGGCGCCTTTAAAGCACTTTGACACTTAAAATCAAGCCGTCGCCTTCGATGTTGAATATTTTTCCCTTGATATTCGTAATTTTTAGCTATTTTTAAGCACTTCTCATCATCAAAATTCTACTCTCATTGGCTACCATGGAATAGGGCGACTCAGCCCGTCGAATCCCATAGTAGATCTACACAAAACAACCAAAGGGAGCATCAAGCTGATACAAAATAGAGACATATTAAACACAACACAATGCTCACCCTACCCCCTGACAAAACCAAGGCATGACATCGACAAGGAGTAGGACTAGCATAATCTGATAGAAGGTCCGAAGCTAGTCATTAAAACCAACTGCTCTAACACGGCCAAACTAAAAAGAACTATCAAAGAGGTTTCCCTAAGTGGTGGTCTGAACTACCTACCTAACTAAGGACAACACAACTAAGAGCTCCTACTAGGCGAGGACTCCTATAGCTTGATCAAGAAGTATTTTCTGGTAGCACATTTCTTCTTTAGGGTTTTTATTTTCCATACTCGAGCATGTAAAAAGGAGGGAGCTGAGTGTAGTGACCCAAGGAGAACAGGGCATCGGCCTCACGACCTGTCTCGGTATCCAAGAACCTACCAAGCCCTCGCAAGGTGACACTTAATCCTTTTCTGACTCTCACTTTTATTTTCGCTCCAACCTTCCTTATTTTCTTCTTTTCCAACAAGATGCCACCCTTAGGAAGATAAGGCATCGGCCCCAGGTCATCCCCAAGAACCTACCAGGCCTTCACTAGGCGATGATCAACTGCTTATAGATTTTCCTTTCTTTTCTTCTCCATTTTTATAGGGGTTTAGAACCCCTTTTTACACACCTTCTTATATATTTATATTTTTTTGTTCTTTAAGATATTCAAGGTTTTTTCCTTCTATCATTATTATTTTTCTTTTGCAGGCCTCTCTAACTGTCTCACAACTAACAAGAACTCCTAGAACGGCTGCCTAGTAGGCTAGCAGAACAGGGTCACCAGGACTCCCTGCTAAAACAGGTCTTTTGATGCTTGACAATGTCTTTACAGGAGGCAACAACTACTCAGACCTCCCTCAAACACACTGAACCTAAACATGGGACTTCATGCCTTGGACGCCGGTCCCCAATAAGAAATGAAAAACCCCTTACAAGCACACAAACACATATAACACAAAAACCACAGTACTCATAAAGGAGAGATATCACCTCGATAGGGCCACGAGAAGCTTCCACACAACAAAAGGCTACTTTCAAGCTCTTCTTCCGAACCTGTCTAGCACAAAACTCAAACAAGAAACCATTAACTGCACATGCACTAAACAGACAACTGGACCTCTTAGCCTAATGAAATAAAGCACTTCACCACAAAACTTAATCGGTCCTCTTGGCCTAACGAAATAAAACAGTCAAAACCTCACAAAACGGCCCTCTTGGCCTAATGAGATCAAACAAAATAACACCTACACATCCTTCCCTGAAAGAATCCAGATATACAATAATAGACTCCTTTCCAAGGAGGAAAACACAGGGTTTGTAGCCCTAAACTAAATGCATAAGGTTATGACCCATCCCTCTTGCATATATAGCAAGAGGCGTATGCATAACATGTTGTCTAATCAACCTATGGGTCCAGGATAATAACGATAGATTGGTCTCGGCTACTCTTTGCATCACCCATATCAACCATCGTCTGCCATATATTGCATGCTCTGATAACATTCCCTGCAAGCAATCGGGTCCTATTTCATCATTGATCACAATATCCAAACTAGGACCACAATTAAAGAAGAGGTCTTCCTCATAAGCAAGATTTTCTAGTGAATCCGCAAACTGATTCCAGTAACGTGGAATCACCTGAAAGGACACTCTCTCAAACTCCTCAAGTAGGGTCATCACAGTTCGATGATACATACAAAGAATGGGATTCCGCACTGTGTATGTCCCATCTAGCTGATTCAGGATCAACTGGGAATCCCCTTTTACTAACAACCAACGAATACCACCTTGTTTGGCAATATGCAGTCCCATAATCAAGGCTTTATACTCGCCATATTGTTAGTGAATCCTACCCCGAGATAAGCAGCTAACTTCATCGTAACTCTTCGTCGGGGATCTCGAATTACTAGTCCAACACTTCCTTTTTTATTAGGGCCCCTGGACACTCCGTCAAAATATAATGTATACGTCCACAATGGGTTTATACAGCCTGCCATCACGAACTCCTCTATTCGTAAGTATGGTAATCAAAGTTTAGCATGTTGAGAGGATGAACTCATGGCTCCATCCCACCTTCTTCATTCAACTCAACAAGGATACTTGTCCACAGTCATAAGCAGTGATGGCAGAAGACTTTGATCTCCCACACAAAGGTTCCGTCTTCTTGCTCAATCACCTTGTATCCTTTGCTCCACTAGATAATTTTCCCCTGATGGTATCTCTGCTCTAGATATGGGTGCTTTAAATAAGGGATTAACCGCCCCATCAACCAGCTTTTAAGCTCTTTTGCAGGTCTCAAATCATCCCCAGCATGGACCTACAATGTATTTCTCTATATTAGCATACTTAGAAATAATAAGGTTTAATCTTATTAAGATTAACCTTATTTTTAAACTCTACTCCCTATAGATCAGCTAATAGGGCCGTAGACCTATTTTTCCCTAACCTGACAATCTTGTAGGGGCCATCCCATTTAGGTTCCAGCTTCCCTGGAAACAGCTCCCTACACGCATCATAATAGAGGACTAATTGTCCTTTTTTAAAGGTATATTTCTTCGCTCTGAGGTCATGTAACTGCTTCATCCGACGCTTGGCTATCTCCTGGTGTAACAAGCTCTGCAATTTCAGCTCATCCAGGTGGGCAAAGGTCGTGAAACGTTCAAAAAGGGAATCCTCATCTCCCAAAGAATGGTTAATTGCAGACCGTATGGTTGGCAATTCAATTTCGAGGGGTAACACACACTCTTTTCCATAAACCAATTTAAATGGAGTACGGCCGGTAGCTCGCTTGAACGTTGTATTGTACACCCATACTGCCACATACAACTTCCTGTCCCAGTCTCGCTTCTTCTCAGAGACTATCTTAGACAAGATCCCCGCAAGCTGCTTCTTAGTACTTTCAACTTGTCCGTTTGCTTGCGGATTATAAGGAGTCGTTTTATTATGCTTGATTTGCCAAGCTTCAGTCAAGACTTTGATCACCTTATTCAAAAAATGAGTGCCACGGTCCAACACTAATTCTTTCGTTGGACCGAAGCAGCAGATAATCTGCTCTAAAAGGAAACTTGCAGTCTCTTTTGCATTTTCCTGCCTCCCCTGCCTCGTCACCCGCGCTTCTGACCATTTTGTAAAATAATCAGTGGCTACTATAATATACCTCTTCTGGGTAGTAGACAACGGGGTAATAGGACCCACAAAGTCAATGCCCCACTTCTCAAATGGAAGAATAGCCATGATAGGCGTAAGTGGGCGTTTCCTATTCTCTCTACTGTCATGTCTTTGACATGTATCACATTTCTTTACATACTTAAAAGAATCTTGAAAGATAGACGGCCACCAATATCCAGCTCTTAAAGCTTTCTATGCCATCAACCATCCAGCGAAGTGCCCTCCACATGCAGAGTCATGACACTCCTCTAAGATGAAAGGAACCTCCTCAGGCATCACACATCGGCGGTAGATATCATCAACACCTTGCCGATATGGCGTCCCCGCGATCAAGGAAGACTTCAAAGCGTGTTTTTTGATTTTCCTCTTTTCTGATTTTGATAAACCAGCTCCAGTCTCTCCTGTTGATAAATAGTGTGTAATAGCAGCATACCAAGATGGGATAAAAGCTGCATCAATTTTAAACATTTCCTCAATATCACTTCCTTCAGCCAAAATCTCCTTCGGCTCCTCGAAATCCACAAGGCATTCCACAATACCCTATAGCCTTGGTGGCTTACTCTTGATATCATAATCGAACTCCTGGAAAGTGATTAACCACTTTGCCAAACGATCAAGCGGCTGCAGCTTGTTCATAAGCAATCTAAGCCCTTCCGCCTTCGTATAGAACACTACCTTTTCATAGAGGATGTAGTGCCTGAATTTCTTAGTCCCAAAGACCATCGCAAGACACAACTTCTCTATGTAGGTATAATTGATCTTTGAAATTCCCAATTTCCGACTAGCAAAAGCTATCGGATGATACCACTTTTCCTCCCAAATTCGAGCTAAACAGCAACTAATACTATGCATGGTGGCTGTTGAAAATATATAGAACACCTCATCTCTTTTAGGTGCTTTTAAAATAGGTGCTTTTACTAGCTCCTGTTTCACATCCTCAAAAGCTACCTTACAAGGGTCGCTCCACTCAAATGAACAGCTAAAGGATAATAAGTTCGTTAATGGCAACGTTCTTTTTGCAAAGGCATTTATAAACCTTCGATAGTACCCTATCGATGACAGAAAGCTATGAACCTCTTTCAGAGTGCGTGGTGGACTCATAGCAACTATAACCTTGATCTTTTCAGGGTCAGTTGCTATCCCTACTGAACTGACCACATGGCCCAGCAATAGCCCATAAGGTACTCCAAAGACACACTTCCGTGGGTTAAGAGCGATACAAAATTGTCTGCAGCGCTCAAAGCACTTTCTCAAAATAATCAACATCCTTTTCCTTATAGTGGCTACCCCCAAGTCATCAATAAATACTTTCAACTCATCTGGGGAGATGTCACCAAAGGTCTTGTCTGTTGTTCATTGCCATGATCCAGGTGCATTGCATAAACCAAAGGCCATCACATGGTACACATAAGTACCAAAGACAGTAATAAAAGTCGTTTTCAACTTGTCCTCTCCTGCAATTGCCATCTGGTTGTATCCCGCAAAGCAATCCATGAATGAATATATTTCCCTACTCACTAATTGATCCAAAATCTGGTCAATAAATGGCAACGGGTAGTAATCCTTAACCGTCTGCTTATTCAACTCTCTAAAATCCACACATAATCAGATCTGGTTGTTTTTCTTCTTCCTAATAACAACTGGTGAACACCATTCTGTGTGTTGTACAGGGAAGATTAACCAAGCTTTCCTTAACTTCTGTAACTCCTCAAATAGTCCATCCCTCAATTCAAAAGGCATATGCCTTACCTTCTGACATTCTACACTTGCAACTGTAACATGGACCTTAGTAATGAAAACTTTTGGTTTTCTTAGACTATCATCAGCCATTCTCAGAAGGGTGGAGCTGTATTTTTGGATGCCTAGACCCAACCTCTCCATCAACTTTGAACTCATGATATTGACGGAGGATCCAGTTTCTACAATGGCATGTTCCACTAATATTCCATCCACATAAGCTGGAACCCTAGGGCAGTTCTTTTCAGCATGGTCAAACCAATCTTCCCCTACTCGTGCTATGCCCAGAGGTTCCACAATATACCTAATACGCAAGATCTTATTAAATTCATTGCATACTCCTGGAGATAATTTGATCAATTGCAAGAGGTTCACATCTGGTTTGACTTCGCAAAGAGAACTTGCTAAATCAAAGTCATGATAAGTAGCCAAAGCTCTCTTTTCTCGCCAAACCATCCTCTCTTTTGGTCTTGGGACCGGTTTTGGTGCTCCTTTCTTGGCTCTTGCCTTCTTTCTTGGCACTTCCTCATCCTTCTTAGGGTCGCCTTTCTTGTCAACCGGCCTTAGCAGTCCCTCTTCTATGCTAGAATTTTGTACTTGCGTCCCCTTATCCCCTTGTTTAGGGTTTGCCTCAACCGGTTTCGTATTATCTTTGTCAACCTCTTTAGCCTTTTGGCCTCTTTTCACGGATCTTAAGTTAGAGGTTTCACCATCATGGAGTCGTACAACCTCAATAAGGCTGACTCCATTGCCTTGTGGCAACTCTTTTATATTTGTTTTTTCCCTCTGCAATATTTGTCTTAGTGCATCATTTTCCTGCAAGTTATTTCCTTGCGCTTTGTGATTCACTGGGCCCAGTTGTTTACTCCCTTGATGGAGAGAACTAATCTTACTCTAACAGGTAGCAGCTAGATGGCCCGACTTCCCACAAATGTCACATTTCACATTTGGATAGTTTCTGGGGAAGTGTTGTCCACCACACCATTTACAACTAAATCTAGAGGGTCCACCCTCTTCAAGGCGTCGACTCCCTATCAAATTTTGTTGCTTATTCAAGAAATTAACGTCAAGGGCTACTTATCAATATTGTCCAGAAATCATGTCGCTATAATGCTTCATCATGTCCTTAACTTTGCCAAGGACATTAGATGCACTCGACTCATAGCCTCAATCGTCAACTCGTCATTCCATTGGCCTAACAATCTGATTTGGCATTGGCTATTGACCCATAGGAATAACATTAGAACTTGAAACTTGGCCTCCAACATTTGGTGGAGCCAACTAACTTGCCATAGGCATAGTCACACTGGGAGGAGCCGGTAATAGAGGTACATTTGAAACCACACTCCCTCTCCCATTAGGGTTAGTCATAGGCATCCCTTGACTTCCATTCGTCAATATTGGATTGCCACTAGGTACTAAACCCCCATTAACATTCATTCGAGAGGAGTAGGCCGTTTGTAATCATTCTTCTACTCCCTCTGCCTGCGTAATAGCAGTGTCTATATCTGCCAAGGCCACACTTCTCAATTGTACTTGGATATTAAAGTCCAACCCATGCAAAAAATATTGCAATTGGGCAGCTGGTGGAATGGGAATGTAAGTTTGCAACTTATGAAATACTTCCTTCAACTTCTTGGCATATGCTTTCACATTCTCGTGAGGATCTTGACGTGTTACATTCAAGATCCGCAACCTATACTGGCCACCTCTTTCAGCAACATATTCCTCTCGGAAAGCTGCATAGAATTGATCAATGGTGGTTATGGTTCCAGACTCTATGCTGTGATACCCGCAGCCCTTCCTTTTAACGTCATATTGAAGAACATCATGAGATGTCCCTCGTGTTGAATGCGATAATTGAACATCAATATCTGGAATTCACAAATGTGAAATTCTGCATCCTCTTCCGCTAACCCATTAAAAATGGGCAAGGGAACTCCTAAGGCTAGTAAATCCGGCGTCCCTGCAGGAATCACAATAGGCTGTGCCATGGTGACAATCGCATTCACAGTAGGATCTTGAAGTGACGGATTCACACCCCCACTTGAAGTGGGTAGACTTGGTAGAGGAAAGGAAGATCTTACACTTCCTCCTGCACCTAATGGAATAGGTGGAGTAGTTAAATGACTAAGACCACTGCTTCGCATACATATTGGGCTACTCCTTTGAGGAGAATAACGGCTTATGATCTCTAACCACCGTCTAGCCCTCTCAGCACGTTCTGCTTTCTGGATTTCGGCTTGATGGTCCTTGTCAAAGGACATAAACCAACTTCCTTTTGGTCCCTAGAAACCCTAGATCAAAAAATCACCACCTATAAGTGGCTCTTGGAAGACGCACCACTGATGGGACCTGAAATGGGCATGCACTGGTTATAGCACTAGCGAGACCTCATGCTCATGACACACAAACACCCTCACGGCCTCGCGGACTAGGAGCGTCAATCAAATGCTAAAGGAAAAACTGCCCTAAAGCTAGTTCATAGTCCAACATTTCCCTAAAACTCCTCAGAGGGAGATCCCAAAGTACTTAGGCATTACGCCTCAATTACACACACATAGGAGGCACTCCACCGACGGAGCCCCACTGTAGCTCTTTGATGCGCTGCTAAACATATAGCACATACGAACACAAACTCCTCTCTTTTATATTTCTCGTATTTCTAGGAGATATACCATGCTTCCTCACTTCATAGTCCCTTAGGAAACCGACCTTCTACCCTATGGCAAGGGATAACCTCACACTCTCAATCCTGGGTCAAACTCCTAAGAAAACAATTGCTTTGCAGTCCATGAGATTTTTCCTTCGATACTATGAACCATGCGTAGTGCATAATGTGAATGGTTTAGTGCACAAACAATAGAAAATTAGCATTGTGCATCGTGCGAAACCAATCTTTTCATGATTTCCGTACTACTCCTTATGTATTGAAACGAGGAGAGACACCGAGCCTTACGCTCATGCTGCCTTTTCCATTATTTTAAAACAACGTCCTATAGCCATGATGCGACACATAAATCAGATTTAAGATTGTACTTTGATGCTCAAACTCTCCTCTCACCCTACCGTTTAATGTTTTGCAATCGTTGATAGGTGTAAAAGTCATTTTATGTGTATTTCTTTGTAGAGAAAGCAATAAATACGGAAAAAACATAGAAATGAGGGTAAACCGAGGCTAACCTCATGCTCTACCTTCATTATACATTGCACAAACACTTATGTGATTTTTTGGAATTTTCTTTTTATCGTTTTCTAATTTTCTCCCATTTAAAACCCATTTTTCACCATTTTTTGGTATTTTTCATTTATTATTTTCAATAAAATATGACTAGAAATTGAAATTGATTATGGGTTGTGGCCCTTAGGTTCTCTGATAGCAAAATTTCAGGTTTTATTGATGTTATATCTCATGTCTCCCCTTTATTTTGCAAAAATACCCCATTTTGCCTCTTAAACGTGTGTTTTAAAAGTTTTATACCATTAATTTCAGTCATCATAACACTTATGATTTTCTGATTTTCTGAGCATAAATTGATCAAATTCATGGCAAAACAGTATAATGCATAATCACCCCATGGGAACAATATTTCATCAACCAAATAGCATAAAAACTCATTTTTTCTTCATAAAAATTGAATTACCGCTTAGGCTTTGTGTCTCGGGATCTCGGTTTTGCTATGGGACTACGTGTCAGCCCTCATTCAATGTCCAGTATCTTCAAGAATAGCACTCTTCATGTCTTCATCCACTCGGAAGCAATCCGGTCTCATCCGGACAAGCTTTCCTCCATCATTCTTCATTGTCTTCATCCACCTGAAAGCAATCCGGTCTCATCCGGACAAGCTTTCCTCCATCATTCTTCATTGTCTTCTTCCACACAAGAACAGCCCCTTAAGCGAGAGAGAGGGAGGAGAGAGAAAGATTGAAATCAGAGATCTCCATTGAGGCCACTATTTGACGGGGTGAAGACAGCAGGTGATAGAGTCAGCAGGGAAGGAGTAGTTCGGGGGTAATGTCGGTTGGGTAGGTTGCTTGTAGGCTGCAATCATGATCCATCCACATCATGGCGTAAATTTCAGCGTGCAGACAAACGACATTTTATTCATGCTTTCTCTCTCCACGATTTGCTGCAAAGGTCATGTGGCATAAAATTTTAGGGGCTCCCAAAAGGCATCACCCATTTTGGCCAAATTTTGTCCATCCTTCGCATCTTGACCATTTCCTTTGCCATTTCCCTGTCAGACTCCGAATTGATCTCTCAAAAATCCTGGGCATGCGGCTTAATAACCCGCATTGGCCAGCAACTCCTGACAACCCGCACAACAGTATGAAAAGTTATCAAAAATCAACAAGTGTCGCTCGAACGCCTTTAAAGCACTTTGACGCTGTCGTCGCGTTAAGAGTCGAAGGTCTACCACCGAGGATTTTAGTGCAGAAGAAGGGTTTGGGATTCAAGATTTAGAAAGGATAAATGGATTAGGTTTTGATAAGATTTGGGAATTAGAAATAATTTAGGTACGGAAGAGGAATTGAAGCCTTCTCACTTTGTACTTAGCATACATGAATAGGAGGAGTAAGACTAACTTGAATACATCAAATGCTTCAGGATACATTCATCATTTCATAAAGGATATTTTCAGATTTCCAATTCATTTATGAATGTCAAATGCAAGCTCTAATGGTTTTTATTACATGTACAAAGATGGATTTCAATCCTTTGGGTCAAATATATTGATGCTAGAATCAAATACATCCAAGATTTGGGCCAAAGATGCATGAAATTGATTGAAAAAGAATAATTTTAGCTTCAGCCCTATTTTAAAACAGAAAATTCCAGCCCATAAACAAATTCAAAATGAGTGCATAAACTCAAGAAGAAGCACTCTTGATCATCTATGAACAATGTCCTGAAGAAAAGAGATCATTTTCCTCTATTACAACCATAAAAAAACCATGTTTGCTCATAAAAATGGATCAAAATAGAGGGCTGCCTTGTTTATGACTAGTTATTCCAACAGTCCATAAGTCTTCAATATCCTCACCCTTTGCTTGCCCCAGACCAAGAATAAGGTAGAGAAGATGAGAGAAGTCGTGCATAAGAGTAGGCTGAATACTCTTCTCTCAAATTTTCCCACTTTTATAGACAACTTCAGCATGCATTTTCATCAAACCAAAGAGGCTGAGAAGTGGAGCTCTCACCAAGTTAACATCTTCAGTTGTTGGCCTGTCAATCTTCAGTTTGCATGCTGCATTCCATGCATCTCAGCTCCAGCTTTCTCCCAATTTTCCTCAGGCAGAGCAGCTCGCATTTTGCGCCGAAAAACGTGGACTGCTCTCTGCTCCAACCCTAGTCACTTTTTGACCAGCCTAGGTCACCTGCTGGTCACCTTAGTTAGTTACTTTTGGTCGCGTGTGGACCTAGTGGACTTTTGACAGTTTTTGGCAACATTTTTGGGTTTTTGTCCATATTTTTGTACCTGAATTATTGTGATTTATCCAACAGACTGTCAATTACTTCCAGATGTCCAAGTTTCAGGTTCCCATAGACTTATTTTTCATAAATGTTCATGGTATATCTGCAAATTATATGCTAAATACAAAAGAACTTGTATAACTAAGGTGGAGATTGGATAACAATGCCTGAAAATATCTCATATAATTCCTAGTGAAACTCTTTTGAGTTCATAAGAATCCCATGATTTATATCATGGACAGTAAACTCTTTGACATTCACCCCCTCCTAACTTGCACATCCTCCGGCATGTGCCATTTCATAAGATTAGAGGTTAAGGAGGGTCTTCTTCTTCTTCATTTTCATTCTCTAAGTCTTCGTCTTCCTGCATGTTTTCAAGTAAAGGGCTTGTATCAAAGTCATCAAGTTCATAAGTTGAAGATTCTCTTCGCTTGAAGAGTTTGGTTCGTTTCCCAGCTATTGGAGTGTTTATCATGGTCCCATCCATTTCAGCCAAAGAGTAAGTAGCATTATTATACACTATTTTACAACATATGGTCCAAACCATCACTTGGCTAACTTCCTATGAGCACTATATTGATTATCCAGGCTGCTATCATAAACAAGAACCCAGTCATTCTCTTGAATAGCTCTTCGACGGAGTCGATGGTGCTTATCAAACCTCTTCTTATTCTTTAATCTTGTTGTTTTTAGCCTTTCAATGGCTATTTTAACATCCTCTAGGCTTCTTTCAAGTTGCCTTATGCGTAAAGACAGTAATTCTTCCTTGTTCATACCTTCATCCCAAGGCAAGTTGTGACAATGGATTCCTCAATAGGCATAATAGGTGGCTGTCCATACATGAGTTCAGCTAGCATATATCCTATCACTACACTATGGGTTGTTCTATCAGCCCATAATGTGAATGGTAGCATTTTAGGCCATTCCCTCAACTTTCCGATTTGCATGATTTTGCTAAAGCTTTAAGAATTGGTTGATGACCTCTTTCACTCTTACCATTGCCTTCAGGGTTGTAGGCTGAAGTAAGAGATAGCTTAATCCCCAATTGAGCAAAGAAATGGCGAGCTTCATCAGCATCCAATTCTCCTCTATCAGTAGTTACTTTAGCAACACATCCGTACCTGCAAAATACTTCTTCAAGTAAAAATATACAAACAGCATGAGTGGACTTTGTTGTCAAGGCCTTTCCTTCCACTTGATTTGTGAGATCTTCTCTAGCAAGTACTAGATATCTCATGTTCCAAATTTCTGTAGGCATGGTTACTAAATCAATAATCCATCTATAGTGAATAGATAAAGGATAGGTAGCCCATCTCTATGTTTTACCATGGAACACATTTGACAAGCATGACAGGACTCAACAAAATGCTCAATGTCTTTATACATGTTTTGCCACCAAAATTTCTCTTTTATTTTGGCAAAAGTACCCCATATGCCTCTATGACCAGCCAATAGGCTTTCATGGAATTCTTGCATGACCTGTCTTTGTGTCTTTTTGTCACCTAAGACACGAACAGGCGCTCTTCCTTTCTTCTTTGCATGTCTCCAAAGGTAGCCATCTTTAAGAAAAAAACCATAGGATTTTCTATTAATTCTCTTGAACTCTTCATGAGTCCATTCTTCCTTCTTTGTCATAATGCTCAAAAATTGGCCAATTTTTAGCCAATCATCTGCATAATATTCTTCTTTAAAGTGTGAACAAACCATAACAAAACATGGAATATGTTGTTTACTAGCTATCCATTGTCATTATTTAGTTGATACATCCATCTTGGCTGATGTAAAATTTGTATTATCAGGCTGAACCTGTTGTTCTTGCTGTACTTTTTGTTGTACCTGCATTAACAACTTCATTTATAAACTCTGATTCTTCATCATCCATCATGTCTTCTTCATCCATATATCTGGCATGTGAAAGCATGTCAACCAACTGGATTTTCTTTACCTGCAATATGTTTCAAATCAAGATTTAAGGATTTAATATAGGCTATCCATCTTAGCATGGCTATGTTAGGAGTGGAACAGTTGGCTATCATGCCCAAGAGTGGTAGGCAATCTATCTCGACTATAACATGTGCGCCCATGAAGTACTCCTTGTCACATTTTAATACAGTTACTACTCTGCAAAGCTCTCTTTTAATTTGAGCATACCTTCTTTGTCGTTCATTAAGAACCTTTGCTCCAAAGCGGATCACATATCTGTTGCCTTCAAGGTCATCTTGACCAAATGCCCATCGTATTCCAATAGGACTTGTGTCCACTGTGAGTATAATGGGCTGTCCATTAGAGTAGCTAGCCCTTTTTAAAGTGGGAGCCAAACTCAGCATTTTCTTCAGTTTTTGAATAGCCTCAGTGTGTTCTTTTGTCCATAGAAAACTTTGGCCCTTTCTTAGAAGCTGATAAAGACTTTCAGCAACATGAGCAAAATGTGGTATCCAAATAAGGTAGAAGACACATGCACCAAGAAATCTTCTCACTTCTGAAACATTTGTACATTCTTCTTGCGTCTTGCTGATTGCATTTATTTTAGATGGAGAAGGCTTTCGGCCATATGGACCACACATATGACCGACCACAAGAACTTCTTCAACTCCAAAAACAGATTTAGCTCCTGAAAGAGTAAGATAAACTTCTTCTAATTTAGACAAGATTTGAGCACAATCATTAATATGATCAAAAACAAACTTTCGACATCCAAGTTCATTGAGTTCTTCATTTTTCTCATGAACTTCACATCCTTTAATTGGAACATCATCAAGGAAAGGAAGAGTCAATTGAGGAATATAATCCCTCAATACTTTATGCATGGCATTCATCATGTGAGCTACTGAATTCGTAGCCCCTTGAGATAGAGTACACATGCGGACTAGGCCAAGAGGTGTCTTCATTGTAGTAATGTCACGGCTTTCCAAAGCAAGCAAAAATTGGTTGTAGCTTGAATATAAGTCTCCCATGGAATAGATTGCCCTTCCTGCAAAAGCTTCAGCAAACTCATCCACAATTGGTCCTGATCCAACATTTCTAATAGTGACTTTATTAACGGGTTGCAAATCTTGAATGAATCATAAAGATCCATTCTTGTTAGGTACGGTAAACCATCGGTTGGAATATGGAGCTGAAGATGGCTCCAATATTCGCATTTTTATCTTTTCATTTAAAAGTTCCAATAACTTAGGCAAATGAGCCCTTGGAGCTGGAATTGGTTTAAGATTCCAAGGCACATGTGGAACCGTAAATATTACCATTGGAGCCATAGTGCTTGGATCCACACTGTCGATTTCATGCGGCTGAAATGAAAAGGCTTTACCATGGTTCTTTAACATCTGCATGAAGATTTGTTTTTCAACCGGCAAGAGGAAAGAGTCTTCACCAATTTTCAGCTTTTGAAGACTTTCAGCTATAAATTGATGACGAATATCTTTAGGATCACGAAGGCTTGGTTGTTTGGATACCCTTTCTGCCAATCCTTCACTTTTAGGTGGTAAAGGAGTAGCTACCGGCTTGACCTTCTTATCAACAGTTTTATACTTTGTTTCTACTCTTGCTTCATCCTTGTTTGGCTATCCAAAGGCTTCATAATCTGCAAATTCTTGAATTATGTCATACATATCCATTGTACATACCTGTATGGACTGATTTTCAGCTTGATTTTCAGCATGAATGGCTGTATAAATTTCAGCCATTGTATCATTATAATTCAGCCCATAAAATAGACATGAAATTTCTTCATCTTTAGGTAAAACATCAATTTGCTTCAGTTCTTGCTCCATATGACTCAAATACTTTCTTTCAGCCCTGTTCATGGCTGAAAATTGTTTATAACAGCCCACTCCATTGGCTGAAAAAACCTGCAAATCAGCTTTAGACCTTGTCTCCTTCATATGTGGAGGCAATTTTTTATGACATGATGCACTGTCATAGCCTCCACTTATAGCAACGCTACCTGAAAACCCTTAAATTCTCGGGCATTAGGAGGAACGGGATGATCTCTCAATCGATCCCTATTCCTATGGTGATTAACGCAGACAATTAGGAATTGAACAGACTTGTCATTATCCTTGCTTCTTATCCGAGCGTATGATGAACCATCATCAAGAGCCTTCGTCTCTAAACGAGACTCAAAAATAAATGGTTGTCCAAGAATGATTGGATACCTGCAAGAATCTTGAACAAAGAAATGAAATTCATCTTTTATATTACCAATAGTAACTTGTACATAAGGGCATGTTGCATAAAGATTGCCATAAGAGTTATTGGCTGCCTTCATGCGCCACCTTGGGTCCATGTCAATGGGCCATCCACCATTCTCATAGAAACTTCTTGACATAACATTAATTTCTGAACCATGGTCTATAAGGGCAATGCATGGAGTTTCTTTCTCACCAATTTTAACAACAGTTTCAATAGTCGCCCTTGCCCAATGGGTACGGGAATAGTGACTACTTGGAATAAAGCGAGTTTCACTTTCTTCCTGCATGTTGCGAAGAAAAGTCTCTTTCTTTTGCATGGGTTGCACTTTAGATTGAGAAGTTTCCACCATTATGGCTTCTTCAATTTCTGCTTCATAAATGTCTTCATCTTTGGCTTCTATGGCTGCAATCAATTCTTTGATTGCCTCCAACCGAATCCCTTGAGTTTTCAGCTTCAATTCATCCTGCAAATACACATGAAGTACTTGCAAAAAATCATGTACAGATTCTTCAGTTTCCTCACCAACATATTGTCTTTTTCATTTAATTACATCAATTATTACATCATGAAATCCTCGTTTTGCAATACCGAGAATTTCACCTAATGTAAATTCAATTCTACTTCCAAGAATCCTTTCTTCTAGGATCCGTTTAAGATCCGTTGCGGTCTCTATGTCTGAGTGTAACTTGTAACTGGGATGTTTGCTTTTTCTTTTTCCTTCTATCTTCTTTGCTTGAGAGG
Source organism: Lygodium microphyllum (assembly GCF_053477565.2). Taxonomy (NCBI): domain Eukaryota; kingdom Viridiplantae; phylum Streptophyta; class Polypodiopsida; order Schizaeales; family Lygodiaceae; genus Lygodium; species Lygodium microphyllum. The sequence goes on along the minus strand of NC_141151.1, from coordinate 50,345,866 downwards.
CATATCCCATGTCAAATTCTAGTGATGGCGGATTTTCAGCAGCCTTCTGTTGGTCTGGTTTGCTTCTTGTTATGCGTTTAGTCAGTCTTGAAGAAGAAGGACGGAAACATCTTCTTCTCTTCTTCTCTTTTCTTCTATCATGGCTTCTTGATTATTAATTTCAGCTAGCCGGGGGCAAAAGCTGAAAATGAATCCACAGGCTCGGACCATCCGGTTCTTTCTCAAATACATTGGCTGGCAGTGGTTAAATCATCCTTAGTTGCCTTGCCTTGCTCCATGCATTCCAAGGCCTGCGTCCACACTTTAGATTTTGCATTAGTTTTACATGCTTTAACAATCTCATTAGTTGGATCAATTTGCAACCCATAAGTTGCAGCATCAACAACTGCATATGCTGTTCTTGTTGCCAAATCCTCCAATCTTTTCTTCATGCCGCCGTTACCAAAGTTTGGCTCAAGAGGAAGCCCGGTTTCGGTTGCATGAATTTTGCCATCCTTCCAAAAGACTAATTTTTGTGCTTCGGCTTCACGAAATGCTCCACACTCCCTCTTGTCATCCTGAAGGCTATCACACCAAATGCAGCGTCTTTTAAAGCCTTCTCATGCAGGTCTTTGGGCGGTTGACCGACCCCTTTCTTCTACTTTAACATCAAGCCTTTCTACGTTAGAATTAATTTCTGTTAAATTAAGATGGAGATCCCGCATACTTTTAATTAACTCATCCATGACATCCTTCTTTAGAGAAGGAACAACAGAATTTCTTGGTTGCTCGGCCATAGAGATAGGAGGCTGAGAAGCTGGAACAGGCTCCTTCATAAAATCAGTTGTTACAAGGGTTGATCCCCATCTTAGGCGCAATTTCTCTCTTCGAGCAATCATATTAACTGCTTCAGTGACATCACTCCAAGCAGTCTTTAATCCTGACTCAAAGTCAGGGTCTTCAAGTCGGCGGTCAGTCAATTTCTCCTGAAGAGAAGAATCTGCAGCTTTTAAAAATAACTCAATCTTTTGACTTTCCATACCTTGTTGGTCATCAGGATCTAGTTGGGCAAATTTGCTTTCAAAGTCTCGGTGAAGAGCAGTAGCAGTTAGACCCTTATTGGGCCTCTCGACCCATTCGGTGAAGATTTTCTTTGTCATAAGGCCAGAATATTCAAGGAAAATTTATTCTCGAAGAGCCTTTTTTAACACAGTCCATCCAGCATCTTTTTGGAAAAGACCATGAATTCGGTCTTGGAGGCCATGCACAGTCAGGCGGGCAAAGTAACGGCTCCAGGCATATTGAGGAACTCCAAAGAAGACCATCTTGTCAGTGTAGAGACGGATAAAAGAGGACACATTTTTCCCATTAAATTGCTTGAGCTCATGTCCAACTGCTTCTAAGGCCTTAATGGCAGCATCATCAATCCGTTCTTCTTCTTGTCTCCGTTGTTGTTGCAACTGCAACTGCTGCTGAAATTGCAGCCGTTGTTTTTGGCTCTCTTGCATTAGACAAACCAACTGTTGCAAAGCATCTCCTCCCGAGCTTGATGATTCTCCCATTGGTCTTTTTCTTCTGCAGAGCGGACCTTCACGTCGGGTTCACCACTGTCGTCGCGTTAAGAGTTGAAGGTCTACCACCGGGGCTTTTAGTGCAGAAGAAGGGTTTGGGATTCAAGATTCAGAAATGATAAATGGATTGGATTTTGATAAGATTTGGGAATTATAAATAATTTAGGTACAGAAGAGGAATTGAAGCCTTCGTACTTTGTACTTAGCATACATGAACAGGAGGATTAAGACTAACTTGAATACATCAAATGCTTCAGGATACATTCATCATTTCATAAAGGATATTTTCAGATTTCCAATTCATTTATGAATGTCAAATGCAAGCTCTAATTGTTTTTATTACATGTACAAAGATGGATTTCAATCCTTTGGGTCAAGTATATTGATGCTAGAATCAAATACATCCAAGATTTGGGCCAAAGATGCGTGAAATGGATTGAAAAAGAATAATTTTAGCTTCAGCCCTGTTTTAAAATAGAAAATTCCAGCCCATAAACAAATTCAAAATGAGTGCATAAACTCAAGAAGAAGCACTCTTGATCATCTATGAACAATGTTCTGAAGAAAAGAGGTCATTTTACTCTATTACAACCATAAAAAACCCATGTTTGCTCATAAAAACGGATCAAAATAGAGGGCTGCCCTATTTATGACTGGTTATTCCAATCCAGAACAGTCCATAAGTCTTCAATATCCTCACCCTTTGCTTGCCCCAAAGTCACTCAAGTACTTGGGGCACAAGTCGGGGGCTTCATTGGACCAAGAATAAGGTAGAGAAGATGAGAGAAGTTGTGCATAAGAGCAGGCTGAATATTCTTCTCTCAGATTTCCCCACTTTTATAAATAGTTTCAGCATGCATTTTTGTCAGACCAAAGAGGCAGAGAAGTGGAGCTCTCACCAAGTTAACGTCTTCAGTTGTTGGCCTGTCAATCTTCAGTTTGCATGCTCCATTCCATGGATCTCAACTCCATAGCTTTCTCCCAGTTTTCCTCAGGCAGAGCAGCCCGCGTTTTGCGCTGAAAAACGCGGGCTGCTCTCTGCTCCAACCTGGTCACTTTTTGACTAGCCTAGGTCATGACTTGCTGGTCACCTTAGTCAGTTACTTTTGGTCCCGTGTGGACCTAGTGGACTTTTGACAGTTTTTGGCAACATTTTTGGGTTTTTGTCCATATTTTTGTACCTGAATTAATGTGATTTATCCAGCAGACTGTCAATTACTTCCAGATGTCCAAGTTTCAGGTTCCCATAGACTTATTTTTCATAAATATTCATGGTATGTCTGCAAATTATATGCTAAATATAAAAGAACTTGTATAACTAAGGTAGATATTGGATAACAATGCCTGAAAATATCTCATATAATTCCCAGTGAAACTCTTCTGAGTTCATAAGAATCCCATGATTTATATCATGGATAGTAAACTCTTTGACAACGCTTAAAATCGTCCTAGGTCGTCGTCCTAGGTCGAGCCGCCGCCTTTGATATTGAATATTTTTCCCTTGATATTTGTAATTTTTAGCTATTTTTAAGCACTTCTCGTCATCAAAATTCCACTCTCAGCCTTTGTCTCTTCTGCAGTTGGAGGATCACTCACCTCCGGCTCCTTTTCTTCACCTGAAACAAACTCGTAGAGGCCTTTTCCAATAAGGAAGTTCGTGACACAGAACTTCCATGAAGGGTAGTTGTTCTTGTCGAGCTTCTCAATGATGGGGTTTCCACTGTTCTCTGCCATTATCTCAAAACTATTACCAAAGAGCAAGCAAATTTTCTGCAACCATCAACCTGTACTACACAGCAATACACCAGACAACAGCCTTTTTCACTGTCTGCTCAACAATACATGCATTCTGCAAGCAGTTTGCAGATAAACCTTGTGTTTATTCACTGGTAAACACCTTTGAACTTATAAATCTGAAATCTGTAACATGTGCACCCACTTTCGATTAATATAGCCGAAGTCACAGTGTGCCTGAAACTGTTGTATGCAACCTTGCGGCTCTAAAACGAAGCTTGAAATGGCCTCAGATTGCCTTTTGAAATGATTGGGCTCATTGCAATGGAAGCAATGGAGGTTGCAGCCATTACCTTGGGTAGGAACAAAATTATTGACATTGTTGGTCCTAGCTTTCTTCCTTTGTCCCCGGTTTTGACCTTGAACTCTCTTCTCCTGGGACCTATACACTCCCTTGTTTTGATCCTTATAAGACCAAGTCTTGTTGCTTCTTGGCCTGGTCTGCACCTCCTGAATTATGGGCACAGCTCAAATGAGTGCATCCTGAAGATCTATTGGGTGCATTGATTCGAGAGGCAGGTGTTTATAGGTGGGTTTAATCTGGCACAAAACTTCGATACATGTTGTGTCATATCCATTTGTGGTGGATACTCCAAAAGAGAGACAAACTTTGAGTAGTATGCGTTAAGATATAAACCAAGTTGTTTCAGCTCATAGAACTCATTCATCTTCTGCGTGCGGTAGGTAGGTGGTAAGTATCTTCCTCGTATAGCTCCTTTCAGCTTCTCCCAAGTAACAGACCCTTCCGAGATCCCTTGGTCTCTGCAGCATTGCTTGGTTGGCGGGTGCAGTACCTGCTGCTTCAAAGTAATCTTCCATGGACTCGATCCATATTTCAGCATCAGTTTGGACGGATCTTCTCTTGCCATCAAATTCTAGTTGCTTGATTTGCTTGAGAAGAAACTTCTTCTCCTGAATCACGACCGTACTTGGTGTAGGGGTCGAACTAGGGATCTGTACTTGAGGTTGTGCCTGGACATTGGGATTCGTAATATTAACAACTCGCTAAACGTTTCTCACATTACATTTCATGCCCGATTCAACTTTCAGCCAAGAGACCTAATAACTTAACTTTTTTATCAATACTCACAGTCAAGACAATCATTGATAAAAAGAGTCTTATTTCATTCATATGGGCATAGCCCTTTCAGAATACAATTATTCTCGGGAAAATGGAACAAGATGATACATTAATTCGGGGAGAATACGATTGTGTTACATTCAGCTACGAGAACTGGGTAATAGTATGGATTGGGATCATGGAATTTCAGGAATCGATAGGTCATTGGAAGATTAGGGTATCCTTTCCTTTGGTACCCATTCTTCTCGTAACGTCCCAACACCTTGATTCTGCCGGCAGGGATTATTTGGGTCACTTCCTCGTACACATACATGTTCTACTTGACCTTCCAACCTTCGACATATAGGGTTGTGTTTACGTGAGCCTCAATAAAGATGAATAACTTTACGATCTTCAAGTCCTCCAACCACTTGATTCTCTTTAAGTTGGTTCGAAGGTAAGCAAATCGGTGGGCAGCTATGTAATACATTCCTAAATCACCCGTCCATCTCCGTTCCATGTACAGGGATGAAGGATTGTATATGAAGTCTAGGATATTCATCATATTGATCCTCCGTCGATAATCCGAGGCACGCATCACCATCATAAACATAACTTGGAACACCAAGAATCTGTTCCATGCTTCATGACTCTGCAAGACAGCATTGATAAGTAAGGAAATGTTCTTAACAGCAACATTTGCTTTACTTCTCCTCATTAAGTTTCCTTGTAAAAGACAGATCCTTCGTTGATTCTCTCTGATACCAACTGTAATGTGTCCACTTGTTCACTTGCAGGACACGTCTTAGCAGCCCATCGGGAAGAGAGTCTAGAAAGCGCCACTTGGCACTCCCACGGAATGTCATGGGGTTTTCCTAATGGTCAAATTCCTAAAGAGTAACTAGCGTCGAACCCCAGGCAAACTACTTTACGTAGAAATGTCTGGGTCGAAGCGGATTCATGTTGCACTTGGTTCAAGGATAATGGAAAACGAGAGGGATGCAAAGCTCGACCTCTCTGCCCATAAGGCATAGTCCCATTCTGTTCCCCTAAAACAACATAAATCAGGATTCTAGTAACCTAGACTCTAAGTCATCATTACCTTGCTATTCATTTCCTTCGAGAAAAGTTTTCGGCCAACCGGGATCACCCATCCGTAGGACAGACCCATGACCACATCCACGCACTTTCCTCAGGGTTGTTTTAGTTGTCTAATTACCTACCACATTTAGTTTGACACGCAAAAATAGCTTTCTTAATTAGCTAGTTAGTTCCTTCACGTAATCTTAGCACTTGACATAGAAAACAATGTCAAACAAGTTCCTTTTCAACAAGTTATCTTATTAATCAGTCTTTGGAATACATCATAATAATCTAGCCCAAAGGCTAATCCATAATCCGCTCGAAGGCAATCCATAATCTACCCGAAGGAGATTCAGCAATCCTCAGGGATTACTAATCCAAGTTTCTGCCCGTAGACTAGTATGCGGGCCTCGAGATCCAATCCCGAGTCATGTCGGCCTCTTGTGTAGGACCCAGAAGGCAAGGGATTTATGGCCAAATCCCCCCTTGGCACCCAAGCATTCTCCTGCTCCAAGTAGTGCCCAACGGAGAGACTTCTTGCGGCGAGTTCGGTCCACGTTCCCAGCGCGGCTAACAACCCCCTTGGTTAGGGTCAAGCAGACAGTCGGGGGTAACTGATGCTGCCTCTCCCTTCAGGCCTTCAACCTGAAGAATCAATTATTTTCCATCTTTAGTTCTTTGAGAAAAGCAATACAAATAGTGCTCCTAAACTGTACAAACACAATCAATCCAGTGGTCACTTGTTTGGCCAACTACTAAGGTGTAAATCCTTCTCTCCGAATGCATCCAACATTCGATCCAAGATCAATTGCGACTTGGCAACATCCCCAAGGGTTTCGTTGCTTGTTTACCCTTTTATCCATGGGTTAGGGTTTATACCCTATTAACCCAAATTAACCAACACCTTAGGTTCCTTAAGTTAAGACAATAAATCCTGGGCAACTTCATCGCTCCATCTTGATTGATCCTTTGCTTGCTAGGCAATACATAACTTCCCCTAACTTGGTAAATTAGCCCAAGAAGGGTGATGTAGCATGATGACTACTCATCTTTTTGCAAGTTAGACTTGCAGTAGAACCTGCTAACCTTGTTCTAAGGAGTAGCAACTCTACTTGGTGATTTAACACAAAACCATGCAACGTTGCAACTTTTTGCATAGGAGTCGCATCAAACTTGTGGATTCAATCTCCCATCAACGATGTTAAGGTCAAGAGATATGCTTGATCAAGATGTAGGGTTTGGGATGTCTTCATGACACAGCCCAACCCTAAACTTACTAGGTCACAATGCTTGGCCTAGAGCTTCTAAACTCAGTTAGAAGTCTAGTATTAGGTCATTTGATCCTTAGGGTAAAACCCTAGATTGTTATTGTATGGGTGTTCCATTTAACCCAATCATTCCGTGAATGTGGGTAGGACCTTTGGGTTTGAAAGTCTCGACTTTGCATCCAAGTGCGATACTAGGCAGAATTTCTAACGTGCTAAACCCTAGCTAACACTTTGAGGCGTTCATTGTACTAACTACTTATGATTTTAAGAATCCCATGTGGGTTATATCATTACAAGTGATTTAGCTAAATCGGTCTACTTATCTTGTGACAAGAAATGATATTTTCTTAGTGATGCTAAATTTGTTCTAAAGGTGTAAATAGTTGCATCACATTACGTGCAAATATGCGATTCATTATTTCTATGCAACTATAAGGTTTGCAATGACCATTTCTTTTCCTTGCTAAAATCATGATGATTGACAATTTGGGGGATAACTTGCATAAAACCTACATAAATTTACATCAAGAGCTACGTCTACAACCTTTTGTTTAATGCAATTTGAATTTCAGGCTTTAATATGACATGCAATCTTTTTCTAGATACAACTTCGATAAATGAAGTTCATGCATGATGAATATCATAAGACTAATGTTGACTTAATCCCTTCTATGGCAATTAATCCGACTTAAGATGCACACATCTTCGCATGCAACATGTGTCAAGAATCACGTGGTGGGAGGACTTGCTCAAGATGCTACGCCGAACACACACAGAATGCACAAGGAGAAGCTCGCTCAAGAGACAAGAAGAGAGATGGAGGCTAAAACGTTTTCTTGCTGATTTCTTCTTCTTCTTCCACACACTTTACAATGTACACAAAGTATAGATAAGATACAACATAAAGGAAAGTGGCCTATTAAGACAAACAATGCATAACCGACTACACTAGTCGACTGGCACTATAACTATGCTAGTTGTAAATAGGTGTAACAACCTGAATATAATAAGTAATGAGTCAGTGGCCATGTGAGAGTCATAATGACCACCAACGTGCTAAGTATAGACGTGTGGACCCATCTAACCAGGCGGTCCATCATCAATATCCGCATGTGTTGAGCTTGTCATCTCAACAACATCCAAGTTCATGGTTTCATTTCCATGTAATGCAACTACTTGGACAATAGCGACAATGATTAAGTCATACGAATCTGCAAGTAGAAAATTACTACCTAAATGCCTTATGCGCTTTTCTTTTCCGCGGCCAATCAAAGATGCATTTAAACAATTTCACCTTTTAAACCTAAGCAATATGCGCTTTGGGATTTGCAACTTGGAAATGCAAGCAACCCAATTTCACGACATGCACTAACTCTTGTAAATCGTTCAAGGAGATAATTTTCCAAATGTATTTCAACTAGACTACGTGAATTAGAAACATGCGTAAATGCATTCTTCCCATGAAAAATTAACATGTGTAATGCATTGCTTTAATGAGAAATCATTATTTAAAGAACCTGGGTTTGAGGGCTCGTAGGGATGTCCATGCGTATGCTCGGGGAAGAAACTCCTGCATGTGCGCCTCTTGCCATTTTCTTGGGAGCCATTGAATTCTAGTTCAGCAACTCATCTTTGACTCTTTCGCGTATTGAATTCCTTTCTGCCTGAACTCTTTCCTTCTGCGCAAGACCAGGGCCGTGGAGACTTGGTTTTTTTCAATTCCTGGGGAGGCACGGGTGATAAGGGGCTATGGATGCTTAAATTGGAAACTTCCAAAGAAGCTTCTAAAGCTTCACTATCAGGATGATCGTGGAGAGAGCGGATGAAGGGTAGAGCTGATGATGAGGAGCGATGCCGACGCCGAAGAGGAGAGTCGTGATGATGATGGTGGTGGGATGGGCAGCAGTAGCAGAGTGGCACGCGGTGTTTTTTTTGCAGCAGGGCAGCGTCTTGGGTAGCACCTCAATCTCCACGCTCCTCTCTCTCTCCTCGTGCCTCCTCCCCAAGCTCCAGGGGGGAGGTTTTATAGTGTGTAAAGGGGGAGATCCACACACGTGGAGGGCTTTCATGCCTTCCCTCCCTCATGCATCCCCACACCACACTCCTCCCTCTCTCCACTTAGTTCCACTCCGTCTCCCCTGCCATGCATCGGCTGGGGGGGAGGGGGTAAAAAAATAATAATATTTTGCACTACTTTAATCATTTATCCATTTGCCTTTACGTAAGGGGTGTTTCTTGTGTGGCTTGTGGGTTTTAACCTCGGTCTTATTTGCACAACGCGGATGGGGTTTTTTATCACCTGTGCGGAGTAAGCATTTAATTGCCAACATTTTTCGATGTGGGGGATCACTTTGTTGAGATATTGAGCTCCACTCGTGATATGCCAGGGTGACCGTTGTGTATTTATGTCACCGACTTGTCAGTTGCAGACGCGGTTGGTACACCGCCCATGAATAATAGCTACATAACAGCTATCCTTATCTACTCTAGTTCATGGCTCAGTTAGTATGCCACCTTAGTTAGTTGAGTTTGGTTTAAGACCCATATATAGGGTTCTTCTATTTCTTTGTATGAGAGTTCTTTTGGCTTACATAACTAAGAAGAGGAAAACTGTTTTCAGCCTCCACCTTTGTGTGTATTCCCCCATTGTGCAAGCAAGAAAGCTACAAGTGAGACTCCTTCCTTCTCTCCCACAATCTTGACATGGTATCAGAGCCTTGTTCATGGTAAGGAGCTCAAGAAAGCAAGCCAAGCTCGCAGTGTTCTGGTAAGAGGAGCAGTGTTGCTTTCATTTTCTGTTTTGGGAGCAGATCTTTGCAAGTAGCACAACTGGAAAGTGCAGGAGTGCATTGTCTCAGGTTGAGACGCCCTTCGCGGTGAAGCAAGAGGGCAATATATGCTGCGGGAAAGGGCATTAGCCCTTGGCGACCTTGTTTTTTTTATTTGAGGCCATTTCGGGGCCTGTTTTGGAGGCGAAAGTTTTCTGCATGCACTCAGGAAAAGGCCCAGTTTTATGCTATGCAGCCACTGTTCTACAGGTCGGTGAAAAGTTACTGTAGAAATTGCATCGTATGCTTGTGCGTAGAGACATTGGGAGTTACAGAATCATCCATGTTGCCTGTTGATGCAAAATCGTCACTAGGAAGTGACTGTGTGGTCAAATACCACTTTCGTCAGTTTTGCAGATTTGCCTTTGTGTGGCTGAAGCTGTGTTCTTTGTAGTGACAGAATTTTTTGCAGTGTTCTGTAATGGCGTCTGATTCTCTCTCACAAATTGTCACTGAAAAGCTTGACAAGAACAACTTCCAAGCATGGAAGTTTAGAATGACGAATTTCCTTATGGGAAAAGGATATTGGGAATTTGTTGCAGGAAATGAAGAAGAACCAGTTCTTCCTGATGTTCCCAATCAACAGCAAATGTAGGCATTTAAAGCATGGCATGAAAGAGCCACGAAAGTTATGTACTGGCTGTCTATCAGCATTTCAGACTCTATGATTGTGCATATTCAAGATGCAAGTACGCCAAAGGAGGCATGGGATACTTTTTCAAAAATGTATAGCACAAATACGCAAGCCAAGAAAATGCAGCTCAAGCAAGAGTTGCACAATGTGCAAAGAGAAAGTATGAGCATCAATGACTACCACATGAAGGTGAAGAAGATTGCAGATGCACTTGCTTCCATTGGGTCGCCAGTGGAAGATGATGATTTAGTCTCAGTGACCTTGAATGGTCTAGGAAAGGATTATGCACAGTTCCGAACATCCATTTTCATCCGTGAAAGATTTCCTGATTTTGAGGAGTTGACTGCTCTTCTAATTTTTGAGGAGCAGAGAAATGGTGGTGCATCTTCTTCAGGAGGAACTTCAAAAGAAGCTGTCTTCTACTCAAATGCTGGAAGAGGTAGAGGTAGAGGTAGAGAAGGCCGATTTGGAGGCCGTGGCAGAAATCAGAATATGCAGCAAACTCAAGAAAACCAGTCCTATGGAGGAGGACGTGGTAACTCTAGAGGCAGGGGGAGCCAAAGAGGTCGTGGTGGATGGCAAAGAGGCCAAAATGCAAACAGTAATGTTGAATGCTACTACTGTGGTAAAATGGGTCATATGGCTAAAGACTGCTATAAAAAGCAGAATGACATCATGAATGGAAAACTGCAACAAGGGAATTATGCATCTTCTAGTAGATAGGGTGATGACAGAAATGAGCATTGGTTTATGGTGCAGCACATGAACAATTCTATGACAAGTGCAGAAGAAAGAAATGATGTATGGTATGTTGAATCAGGTGCATCAAACCACATGATAGGTCATGCAGAATAGATGCAGGATGCAAGGAAAATGGAAAAACCAGGATTTCTGGAGACTGATGATGATAGTGCACATCCTATTGTGCAGATTGGAAAAATTCCTTTGTCTATGCAGGATGGGAAAAAGATTTACATGTCCGATGTATTTCATGTCCCGAATATCACCAAGAATCTGGTTTGTGTTGGTCAAATGGTTGAGCAGGGCTTGCAGGTCAGATTTAATCCTCATGGATGCTTTGTTGAGGATATGAAAAATAAAGGTCACTTGATAGCAAAAGGAAAGAAGAAGGGCAGAATGTTTACGTTGGATGTAGACATGCCTAAATTGAGTGAAGCAATGTTTGCACATGGGACCGGTGTAGTTGCAGATATTGATATCTCGCATAAACGCATTGGTCATGTTAATGTACAACGACTTAAATCAATGCAAGCTCAACATATTGTTGCAGGATTGCCCAAATTCAAGGTTGCAGAAATGCATAAGGTATGTGAAGCCTGTCAGTTTCGAAAACAGGCAAGGAAACCATTTCCTAGACATGTTCAAGAGAGTGAGAAGCCATTGGAATTAATCCACTCTGATGTGTGGACTACTAAAGCTGCATCTCTTGGAGGCTGTCATTATTTTGCCACTTTTATTGATGACTATAGCAGAAAAGTTTGGGTGTATTTTATGAAAAAGAAAAGTGAAGTTTTTGGGCATTTCAAAACTCTTAAAGCTATGGTTGAAAAAGAAACAGGCCTACAGATAAAATGCCTAAGGTCAGATGGAGGGGGAGAGTACGTCTCAAATGAGTTTCCAAAGTTCTTGCAGGAGCATGGCATAAAGCAGCAATATTCATGTAGTCATACCCCATAACAAAATGGAATTGCAGAAAGGAAAAATAAGCATATTGGAGAGGTATCTCGTGCCATGCTCAATGAAAAAGACTTGCCAGATTTTTATTGGGCTGAAGCAGTTGCTACAGCAGTCTACATAATGAATAGGACTCCCACTGCAACAATACATGGAATGACTCCAGAGGAGAGGTATACTGGTAGGAAACCAGATATTTCTCATTTGAAAATTTTATGTTACATTTCCTATGTACATGTGCCAGATGAGTTGAGATCCAAGTTGGACCCAAAAGCTGAGAAGTGCATCTTTATTGGTTACTCTCTGTAGCAAAAAGGGTATAGATGCTATAACCCTTCTACTTGTAAGTTTACAATGAGCAGAGATGTTGTTTTTGATGAGATGAGTAGCTGGTATAAACCAATAAATGTGATTGATGATGTCGATGCACAAAATGGTAATGTTGCACAGAATTCACAACAGCAGTCACAAAATATTAGTGGACCTGGAGTGTCCTCTAGCAGTGGTTCACATTCTTTGCCATGGACAGGCAGATTGAGATCAGGAGAATCTTCTCAAAGCAATGCAGATAGTGATATGCACGTATCACGAAAAGGAAAAGAGAAGGTTGATCAGCCCATGTTTGATGTGAATGCAGGTCACTCTTATGTGGATGGTGAATCCAGTGGCTCAGAACAGAGCATTGATGATGAGTTGGGTATTCCTTCTATTGTTACACCTGGAGTAAGTAAGACCAAGGATGTTTTGAGAGCACCTGGGAGTGAACCTACTTTGGGCAGGTCTACGAGAGCTAGGTATCCTGTGGATAGGCTGAAATATGATGGATTTACAGCCATTCACTATGCATATATGGTCAAAGTGATACAGGAACCAGAACCCACTTCTTTTGAGCAAGTCATGGGAAAAGAAAAATGGGAGAAAGCCATGGATGAAGAAATGGATGCCTTGGAAGCAAATGCTACATGGAAATCGGTACCTTTGCCTAAAGGTAAAAATGCAATTGACTGTAAGTGGGTTTATAAGGTGAAGCACAATGCAGATGGTTCTGTGAACAGATACAAGGAAAGATTAGTAATGAAGGGGTATGCACAAACATATGGCATTGACTATGAAGAAACATTCAGTCCGATTGCAAGGATGGCAACCGTAAGAGCAGTCATTGCTATGGCTGCATCAAAGGGACGGTCTTTACATCAGATGGATGTAAAGAATGCCTTCTTGCATGGTGATTTGCAAGAAGAGGTCTATATGGAGCAACCACCAGGTTATGTGCATGATGTTCATCCTGAGTTTGTTTACAGGTTGAAGAAAGCCTTGTATGGCTTGAAGCAAGCACCTAGAGCATGGTCTGACAAGATAGGACAATATCTTGTCACTATCGGCTTTCAGATTTCCAAGGCAGATTTCTCACTTTATGTGAGAAAAATAGAGAAAGGTATTATGCTACTTGTCATTTATGTTGATGATTTGATTATGACAGGTGACAGTGATGAAGATATCCTTCATGTGAAAATGCTATTGAAGCAGAAGTTTGAGATGAAGGATTTGGGAGAGCTGCGTTATTTCTTGGGCATTGAGGTGATCAGATCACCAAGTGGGATACAGTACTTGCAGAGGCAGTATGGATTGGACATGCTGTCCAAATATGGGATGACAGGCTGTAAGCCTATTTCAGTTCCTTTGGAGCAGAATGTGAAGCTGAGCACAGATGCAGGTGGGCTTCTAGAAGACCCTACTATGTATAGACGCATAGTAGGAAGTTTGATTTATATGACTATTACCAAGCCAGATTTGAGCTATGCTGTTGGATTGGTAAGTTAGTTTATGCAGGCTCCAAGGAAACCACATTTGGATGCGGCTAGACGCATACTCAGGTATGTGAAGTCCACATTGCAGTATGGACTATTTTATGAGACTGGGGTTCAGATACAGTTGCATGGATACACTGATGCTGATTGGGCTGGTAGTATTTCTGATAGACGATCTACCAGTGGATATGTGTTCTCTTTTGGGAGTGCTGTAGTCACTTGGAGCAGCAATCAACAGCCTTCAGTTGCCTTGTCGAGCACAGAGGCTGAGTACAGGGGTGCAGCAATGGCTGCATGTGAGGTAGCTTGGTTGCATAAGCTACTTTATGATATGCATCAGTCTACAGATGGGCTAGTTGTCATTTATTGTGACAACATGAGTAGTATACACTTGGCAAATAACCCAGTCTATCATACTAGAACAAAGCACATTGAGGTGCATTATCACTATGTGCGAGAGAGGGTTTTACTAGGTCTTATTGATCTAGTTTATGTCAGCACATAGAGGATCAAGTAGCTGACATATTCACGAAGGCATTGGGGGCAGAGAAGCTACGCAAGTTCAGAGACCTGCTTGGTGTGCAGGAATTGGGATTGAGCTCAAGGGGGAGTGTTGAGATATCGAGCTCCACTCGTGATACGCCAGGGTGACCGTTGTCTATTTATGTCACCGACTTGTCAGTTGCAGACATGGTTGGTACACCGCCCATGAATAATAGCTACATGACAGCTATCCTTATCTACTCTAGTTCGTGGCTCAGTTAGTGTGCCACCTTAGTTAGTTGAGTTTGGTTTAAGACCCATATATAGGGTTCTTCTATTTCTTTGTATGAGAGTTCTTTTGGCTTACACAACTAAGAAGAGGAAAATTGTTTTCAGCCTCCACCTTTGTGTGTATTCCCCCATTGTGCAAGCAAGAAAGCTACAAGTGAGACTCCTTCCTTCTCTCCCACAATCTTGACACACTTTGGGGTGCCTTATTGCACGGGGTGTGCGGGGTTTAAGGTTGACTTAATATTTCTAGCGGAAATATTACAGTACATGGTTTTCTCCTTCCAGGAATGAAAGCCCTCATCATTGAGCTTTGCTATTTGCTCAAGATTTGTCATAATTATCGGCTTCAAACAACCAGAAAAAAGTTGTAGGTCAATGTGTCAAGAGACACAAGAAGACTAGTGTCAAATGACACTAGTTAGGTATCAGTAGATACTATTCTTAAGCTTGGTGATGGATGTCGATGCTTGATTTGCCTCTTGCTTGTTACTGATTTGATGTGATGGTTTGCTGGGAACTTGAGAGCGGAGTTTTGAGCCCGGGATGTGCCTAAAATTTGCCAAAAAATCTGAAATTTAGGGAAAATTTATTCAACATTGAAGGCGGTGGCTCCAACTAGGACGATTTTAAGCACCAAGTGAAAGACGACTCTTAAAAGGCGCCCGCCGAGCGACACTTGTCGATTTTTGATAGTTTTTTCAACTGTCGTGTAGGTTGTCAGGAGTTTCCAATCAATGCGGGATGTCAAGCTGGATGCCTAGGATTTTTCAGAGCTCGAATCGGATGCTGGACAAGAAAATGGCCAAGAAATGGTCAAGATTCAAAGAGGTGGACAAGTTTGTGACCAAAAGGGGATGTGACCTTTGGGAGAATTGGACCCTTCCAAAATTTTATGCATCTTACATGAAAAAACGTGGAGAGAGAAGATAAAGAAATCATGGAGATGGAGGCGCCATCTGCACGCCGAAATTTGTGCCCTCTCTCCTCACGGGGGTGATGCTTGGTTGTGAACACTTTATGCAACTAATCATGGGGCTGATCTTCTCCCTCTTTGCTGGTCCTATTGCCACCCTTCGCTGGTGAAATGGCTATGGGAATTAAGAGAACCAAATCTAGTCTTTCTCTCTCCTCCCTCTCTCTCCTTTAAAGGGTTGTTCCTGCGTATAAGAGGAAATGGAGAACGGTGAAGGAAAGATTGTCGGTTGGGACCGGATTGCTTCCGAGTCGATGTAAACATGAAGATTGCAGATTGTGAAGATGCTGGACATTGAATGTGGGCTGACCCGCAGTCCCGCACCAAAACCGAGATCCCGAAACACGAAACCTAAGAGGTAATGCAATTTTTATGAAGAAAAATGAGGTTTTTATGCTTTTTGATTGTTGAAACATTGTTCCCATGGGCTGAATATGCATTATGATGTTGTTTTCTATGAGTGTCAATGGTTTATAATCAGAAAATCAGAAAATCATAAGCGATATGGCTGAAGTTAATGTTATAAACCCGAAAAACACGCGTTTAAGGGGTAAAAATGGGGTTTTTGCAAGATAAATGGGAAATATGAGACATAATGCCTACAAAACCTGAAATTTTGCTATCAAGGAACCTAAGGCATAGCCCACAATCAATCTTAATTTCTAGTCATTTTTAATTTAAAAAAATAGAGGAAAAATACCAAAAATAGTGAAAAATGGGTTTTAAATGGGAGAAAATTAGGAAACGGTAAAAGGAAAATTCCAAAAAATTACATGTGTGTTTGTACAGCGTATAATGAAGGTAAAGCATGAGTTTGGCCTCGGTTTACCCTCATTTCTATGTTTTTGTTCATGTTTATCGCTTTCTTTGTAAGAAAACACACAGAAAACGACCCTTTCACCTATCAACGAATGCAAAACATTAAACGGTAGGGTGAGAGGGGAAGTTGAGCATCAAAATATAAATTAAAAGCTGGTTTATGTGTTGTATCATGCCTATATGACGTTGTTTTAAAATAAAGGGAAAGGTAGCATGAGCGTAAGGCTCGGTGTCTTTTCTCATTACATAAACGCTAGCATGGAAATCATGAAAAGATTGGTTTCGCACGATGCACAATGCTGATTTTCTTCTATTTGTGCACTAAACCATTCACATTACACACTACACATAGTTCGTGGTATCAACAGAAAAGCTCCTGGACTGCATAGCACTTGTTTTCTTAGGAATTTGGCCCACAATTGAGAGTGTAAGGTTATCCCTTGCCGTAGGATAGAGGGGAGGTTTCCTAAGGGACTATTAAGTAAGGACACATGGTTTATCTCCTGAATTCGAAATGAAGAGTGGAGTGTATTCATTTGTTTTATATGTTGAGCAACGCATCAAGGGGCTAATCCCCACGATGTAGGAGAGCTGCAATGGGGCCGTGGTGTTTCTACTGAGAGGTTGCCTCCATGTATGTGATCGTGGTATTTATTGCCAATGTGTATGGGTTCTCCCTCTGTCGAGTTTATTGAAAGGGAAACGTTGGACTACAAAACTACAAAACTATAAACGCATAGATTAGACTTTAGGACAGTTTGTCCTTTAGCAGCAGATAGACACTCTTGGTCAGCGAGGCCATGAGGGTGTATTTGTCTGTTATGAGCATGAGATGAGATCCGGCTAGTTCCATAGCCAGTGCCATCCCATTTCAGATCCCATCAGTGGTGCGTCTGCGGGGAGCTACCAATAAAAGTGGTGGTTGTCGAATCTAGAGTTTTTAGGGACCAAAAAAGTTGATTTATGTTCTCTGACAAGTACCGTCAAGCCAAAATACAAAAAAGCAGAATGTGCTAAGAGGGCTAGACGGCGCTTAGAGATCGTCAGTCGTTATTCTCCTCAAAGAAGTAGCCCGATATGCATAAAAGGCAATGGTCTTAGTAACCCAACTGCTGCACATAGTTCTTTAGGTGCAGGAGGAAGCGTAAGTTCTTTCTCTCTTCCACTAAGTCAACCCGCTTCAAGTGGGGGTGTGATTCCATCAATTCAAACTCCTATTGTTAATCTGATTGTCGTCATGCACAACCCATTGCAATTCTTGCAGGGACGCAGGATTTGCCAGCTTTAGGAGTTCCTTTGCACATTCTTAATGGGTTAGATGAAGAAGATGCGGAGTTTCACATTTGTGAATTCCAAAGATTAATGTTTAATTATCGCATCTAAGATGAGGGACATCTTATGATGTTCTTTAATATGACGTTAAAAGGAAGGGCTGTGGTATAGTATCATAGCATAGAGACTGGAATCATAACCACAATCGACCAATTTTATGCAACTTTCTGAGGAGAATATGCCCCTGAAAAAGATGGCCAATACTAGTTGCGTGTTTTGAATGTAACACGCCAAGACCCCCATGAGAATGTGAAAGCTTATGCCAAGAAGCTTAAGGAAGTGTTTCGTAAGTTACAAACTTACATTCCCATTCCGCTGGCTGCCCAATTTCAATACTTTTTGCATGGATTGAATTTCAATATGTTGAGATATCGAGCTCCACTCATGATATGCTAGGGTGACCATTGTGCATTTATGTCACCGACTTGTTAGCTGCAGATGAGGTTGGTACACCGCCCATGAATAATAGCTAGATGACGGCTATCCTTATCTACTCTAGTTTATGGCTCAGTTAGTATGCCACCTTAGTTAGTTGAGTTTGGTTTGATTCTTTTTGGCTTACACAACTAAGAAGAGGAAAACCGTTTTCAGCCTCCACCTTTGTGTGTATTCCCCCATTGTGTAAGTGAGAAAGCTACAAGTGAGACTCCTTCCTTCTCTCCCATAATCTTGACACGGTATCAGAGCCTGGTTCATGGTAAGGAGCTCAAGAAAGCTAACCAAGTTCGTGGTGTTCTAGTCAGAGGACTAGTGTTGCTTTCATTTTTCGAGTTTGGGAGCAAGTCTCTACAGGTAGCCTAGCCGAAAAGTGCAAGAGTGCATTGTCTCAGATTGAGACGCCCTTCACGGTGTAGCAAGAGGGCAGTATATGTTGTGGGTAAGGGCTTTAGCCCTTGGTCGCCCTTTTTTTTAATTCGAGGCCATTTCGGGGCCTGTTTTGGAGGCGAAAGTTTCCCGCACGCACTCAGGAAAAGGCCCTGTTTTTTGCTGTGCGATCACTGTTCTATAGGTCGATGAAAAGTTACCGTAGAAATTGCATCATATGCCTGTGCGCAAAGACATTGGGAGTTACAAAATCATCCTTCTTGCCTGTTGATGCAAAATCGTCACTAGGAAGTGACTGTGTGGTCAAATACCATATTCGTGAGTTTTGCAGATTTTCCCTTGTGAGGCTGAAGCTGTGTTTTTTGCAGTGACAGAATTTTTTGCAGTGTTATGTAATGGCGTCTGATTCTCTCTCACACATTGTCACTGAAAAGCTTGACAAGAACAACTTCCAAGCATGGAAGTTTAGAATGACGAATTTCCTTATGGGAAAAGGATATTGGGAATTTGTTGCAGGAAATGAAGAAGAACCAGTTCTTCCTGATGTTCCCATTAATCAACAGCAAATGTAGGCATTTAAAGGATGGCATGAGAGAACCAGAAAAGTTATGTACTAGCTATCTATCAATATTTCAGACTCTATGATTGTGCATATTCAGGATGCAAGTATGCCAAAGAAGGCATGGGATACTTTGTCAAAAATGTAAAGCACAAATACGCAAGCTAGGAAAATACAGCTCAAGCAAGAGTTGCACAATGTGCAAAGAGAAAGTATGAGCATCAATGACTACCACATGAAGGTGAAGAAGATTGCAGATGCACTTGCTTCCATTGGGTCGCCAGTGGAAGATGATGATTTATTTTCTGTGACCTTGAATGGTCTAGGAAAGGATTATGCACAGTTCCGAACATCCATTTCCGTCCGTGAAAGATTTCCCGATTTTGAGGAGTTGATTGCTCTTCTAATTTCTGAGGAGCAGAGAAATGGTGGTGCATCTTATTCAGGAGGAACTTCAAAAGAAGTTGTCTTCTACTCAAATGCTAGAAGAGGTAGAGGCAGAGGTAGAGGAGGCTGATCTGGAGGCCATGGTAGAAATCAGAATATGTAACAAACTCAAGAAAACCAGTCCTATAGAGGAGGACATGGTAACTCTAGAGGCCGGGGGAGCCAAAGAGGTCGTGGTGGATGGCAAAGAGGGCAAAATGCAAACATCAATGTTGAATGCTACTACTGTGGTAAAATGGGTCATATGGCTAAAGACTACTATAAAAAGCAGAATGACATCATGAATGGAAAATTTCAACAAGGGAATTATGCATCTTCTAGTAGACAAGGTGATAACAAAAATGAGCATTTCTTTATAGTGCAGCACATGATTAATTCTGTGACAAGTGTAGAAGAAATCAATGATGTGTGGTATGTTGACTCAAGTGCATCAAACCACATGACAGGTCATGCAGAATAGATGCAGGATGCAAGGAAAATGGAAAAACCAGGATTTGTGGAAACTGGCGATGATACTGCACATCCTATTGTGTAGATTGGAAAATTTCCTTTGTCTATGCAAGATGGGAAAAAGAAATACATGTTAGATGTATTTCATGTCTTGAATATCACCAAGGACCTGGTTTCTGTTGGTCAAATGGTTGAGCAGGGCTTGTAGATCAGATTTAATCCTCATGGATACTTTGTTGAGGATATGAAAAATAAAGGTCGCTTGATAGCAAAAGGAAAGAAGAAGGGCAGAATGTTTACGTTGGATGTAGATATGTCTGAATTGAGTGTAGTAATGTTTGCACATGGGACCGGTGTAGTTGCAGGATTATTGATATCTGGCATAAACGCATTGGTCATGTTAATGTACAGTGACTTAAATCAATGCAAGCCCAAAATATTGTTGCAGGATTGCCTAAATTCAAGGTTGCAGAAACACATAAGGTATGTGAAGCCTATCAATTTGCAAAATAGGCAAGGAAACCATTTCCTAGACATGTTCAAGAGATTAAGAAGCCATTGGAATTAATCCACTCTGATGTGTGGACTACTAAAGCTGCATCTATTGGAGGCTGTCATTATTTTGTCACTTTTATTGATGACTATAGCAGAAAAGTTTGGGTGTATTTTATGAAAAAGAAAAGTGAAGTTTTTGGGCATTTCAAAACTCTTATAGCTATGGTTGAAAAAGAAATAGGCCTACAAATAAAATGCCTAAGGTCAGATGGAGGGGGAGAGTACCTCTCAAATGAGTTTGCAAGGTTCTTGCAGGAGCATGGCATAAAGCAGCAATATTCATGTAGTCATACCCCACAACAAAATGGAATTGCAGAAAGAAAAAATAGGCATATTGGAGAGGTATCTTGTGCCATGCTCAATGAAAAAGACCTGCTAGATTTTTACTGGGCTGAGGCAGTTGCTACAGCAGTCTACATAATGAACAGGACTCCCACTGCAGTAATACATGGCATGACTCCAGAGGAGAGGTATACTGGTAGGAAACTAGATATTTCTCATTTGAAAATTTTATGTTGCATTGCCTATGTTCATGTGCCAGATGAGTTGAGATCCAAGTTGGACCCAAAAGCTGAGAAGTGCATCTTTATTGGTTACTCTCTGTAGCAAAAAGGGTATAGATGCTATAACCCTTCTACTCGTAAGTTTACAGTGAGCAGAGATGTTGTAGCTGGTTTAAACCAATAAATGTGATTGATAATGTAGATGCACAAAATGGTAATGCTACAGAGAATTCACAGCAGCAGCAGTCACAAGATATTAGTGGACCTGGAGTGTCCTCTAGCAGTGGTTCACATTCTTCGCCATGGACAGACAGATTGAGATCACAAGAATCTTCTCAAAGCAATGCAGATAGTGGTATGCAAGTTTCACAAAAAGGAAAAGAGAAGGTAGATCAGCCCATGTTTGATGTGAATGCAGATCGCTCTTATGTGGATGGTGAATCCAGTGGCTCAGAACAGAGCATTGATGATGAGTTGGGTATTCCTTCTACTGTTACACCTAGAGTAAGGAAGACCAGGGATGTTTTGAGAGCACCTGCGAGTGAACCTACTTTGCGTAGGTCTACCAGAGCTAGGTATCCTATGGATAGGTTGAAATATGATGGATTTATAGCCATTCACTATGCCTATATGGTCAATGTGATACAGGAACCAGAACCCACTTCTTTTGAGCAAGCCATGGGAAAAGAAAAATGGAAGAAAGCCATGGATGAAGAAATGGATGCCTTGGAAGGAAATGCTACATGGGAATTGATACCTTTTCCTAAAGATAAGAATGCAATTGGTTGTAAGTGGGTTTATAAGGTGAAGCACAATGCAGATGGTTCTGTGTGAACAGATACAAGGCAAGATTAGTAGTCAAGGGGTATGCACAAACATATGGCATTGATTATGAAGAAACATTCAGTCCAGTTGCAAGGATGGCAATCGTAAGAGTAGTCATTGCTATGGCTACATCAAAGGGATGGTCTTTACATCAGATGGATGTAAAGAATGCCTTCTTGTATGGTGATTTGCAAGAAGAGGTCTATATGGAGCAGTCACCAGGTTATGTGCATGCTATTCATTGTTTGCAGGTTGAAGAAAGCCTTGTATGGCTTGAAGCAAACACCTAGAGCATGGTTTGACAAGATAGGACAGTATCTTGTCACTATTGGCTTTCAGATTCCCAAGGCAGATTTCTCACTTTATGTAAGAAAAATAGAGAAAGGTGTTATGCTACTTGTCATTTATGTTGATAATTTGATTATGACAGGTGATAGTGATGAAGATATCCTTTATGTGAAAATGCTATTGAAGTATAAGTTTGAGATGAAGGCTTTGGGAGAGTTGCGTTATTTCTTGGGCATTGAGGTTATTAGATCACCAAGTGGGATACGACTCTTGCAAAGGCAGTATGGATTGGACATGTTGTCCAAATGGAATGATAGGTTGTAAGCCTATTTCAATTCCTTTGGAGCAGAATATGAAGCTCAGTGCCGCAGATGCATGTGAGCTTCTAAAAGACCCTACTATGTATAGATGCATAGTAGGAAGTTTGATTTATATGACTATTACCAGGCCAGATTTGAGTTATGCTATTGGATTGGTAAGCCATTTTATGCAGGCTCCAAGGAAACCGCATTTGGATGCAGCTAGATGCATATTGAGGTATGTGAAGTCCACATTGCAGTATGGACTATTTTATGAGACTGGGGTTCAGATACAGTTGCATGGATACACTGATGCTGATTGGCCTAGTAGTATTTCTGATAGATATCTACCAATGGATATGTGTTCTCTTTTGGGAGTGCTGCAGTCACTTGGAGCTGCAAGAAGTAGCCTATAGTTGCCTTGTTGAGCACAGAGGCTGAGTACAAGGGTGCAGCAATGCCTGCATGTGAGGTAGCTTGTTTGCATAAGCTACTTTATGATATGCATCAACCTACAGATGGGCTAGTTGTCATTTATTGTGGGAGTAAAGAGCCAGGTCTAGTTAATCATACAGTGCAAGGTAATAACCTGCAGCAAAATGATGGACCAAGACAAATATTGCAAAGGTGAAAGACCACTATAGAAGAGTTGCCACAAGGAAATGGAGTCAGCCTTATCGAGGCTGTACGCGTCAATGATGCTGAAACCTCTAACCAGAGAGCCGTGACAAGAGGTCGAAAGGCTAAAGATGTTGACAAAGATAATGCAAAACTGGTTGAGGAAAACCCTAAGCAAGGGGATAAGGGGATGCAAGTCCTGAATCCTAGCGTGGAAGGTGGACCTCTAAGGCCTGTTAACAAAAAAGTCAATCCTAAGAAGGATGAGGAAGTGCCAAGAAAGAAGGCAAGAGCTAAAAAAGAAGCACCAAAGCCGGTCCCGAGACCAAAAGAAAGAATGGTTTGGTGAGAAAAGAGAGTGTTGACTACCTATCAGGATTTTGATTTAGCAAGTTCTCTTTGCAAAGTCAAATCAGATGAAAATCTCTTATAGTTGATTAAATTATCTCCAGGAGTACGCAAGGAATTCAAAAAGATCCTGCGTATTGGGTATATTGTAGAATCTTTGGGCATAGCACGAGTAGGGGAAGATTGGTTTGATCATGCTAAAAAGAATTGCCCTAGGGTTCCAACATACGTGGATGGAACATTAGTAGAACATGCCATCGTAGACACTGGGTCCTTCGTCAATCTCATGAGTTCAGAGTTGATGGAGAGGTTGGGTCTAGGCATCCAAAAAGGCAGCTCCACCCTTCTTCAAATGGCTGATGATAGTCTAAGACAACCAGAAGGTTGCATTACTAGAGTCCATGTTATCGTTGCAAGTGTAGAATGCTTCTTGGACTTTAGGGTGATAAGATTTGCAGGACATCCTAGCTATCGAGTCTTTCTAGGCAGGCCTTGGATCTTACGAACAGACTGTCAAGTTGATATACCTTCCGGTCGAGTGGTTCTTGGTAGAGGTGCTAATCGAGTAATAGTCAATGCTTACCCCAAGTCTCCTCAGAGTGAGAGAGCTCCTTTATCCTCTACTGAATTAGAAATAGCAGATGATCCATCTAGTAGTGAGACATCATCCAGTGATGAATCTAGAGAGGGGTCCACTACAGATGATATTTATCAGATAACTCTAAATGAGCCGATAGAGCCTCAAGATAGGATAAGAGATGCGGATGTGATTGAGTTGGACCTTTGGCACGACGAATGATTTGTGGCCAATTAAATTAGGTTCCATGCTCAGTCAGCAGAAAGGGAGGACTATGTTTCCTTGATTCAAGAATTCCATGATATCTTTGCTTAGAGTTATGACGAGCTGAGAGGCATTCCTCCTAGCTTGGCTGTTCACACATTCCTGTAAAAGAAGGCAGTCGTCCTGTGCATCAGAAAGTAAGGCGTATGCCTTTTGAATTGAGGGATGGGCTGTTTGAGGAGTTACAGAAGTTACGGAAAGATGGTTTAATTTTCCCTGTATAGCATACGGAATGATGTTCACCAGTTCTCATCAGAAAGAAGAAAAACAACCAAATCCAACTATGTGTAGATTTTAGAGAGCTGAATAAGCAGACAGTTAAGGATTACTATGCGTTGCCATTTATTGACCAGATTTTGGATCAATTAGCGGGTAGGGAAATATATTCGTTTATGGACTGCTTTGTAGGTTATAACCAGATGAAAATTGCAGAAGAGGACAAGTTGAAAACAACTTTTATTACTGTCTTTGGTACTTTTGCGTACCATGTGATGGCCTTTGGTTTGTGCAATGCACCTCGATCATGGCAATGAACAGCAAACAAGACCTTTGGTGGCATCTCCCTAGATGAGTTGAAAGTGTTTATTGATGACCTGGGGGTAGCCACTGTAGGGAAAGGATGTTGATTATTTTAAGAAAGTGCTTTGAGCAGTGCAAACAATTTTGTATTGCTCTTAATCCATGGAAGTGTGTCTTTGGAGTGCCTTATGGGCCATTGCTAGGCCAT